>NC_092818.1:175474212-175494212 GCF_023375885.2 Dermacentor andersoni
TAATTAAGGACTTTTGTTCTGTCAGGTCGGAACGGACGAGATGGGCCTCCCACTGCTTTATTGAGCCATTGCTATTTGGCCTATGAGGGTGCTTAGTGAACTCTCAGGTTAGATGTATTAGGGTGGGTATGCCACCGCACTATGGGCATTTGGTCCTGTAGCGAGTGGGATACATGGCGTTTAGCAATTTTAGATGGGGGAATAGCCCAGTCAGTATTTTGCGCTAATCGGCGGCCTCTTCCCCTCTAACGTGTGGGTGGGGCGGTGGGTATTTTCTACGGACTCCGCGCTGATGAGCGAGGATGTCTTTCGCGTTTAAATTGTTTAAATAGTGTGAGTGGTTGGGCTTAGAAGAGGACGCCGTCGCTCGGTTAGTACACCCTCGAGCTAACGCGTTAGCCTGTTCGTTCCCTTGTACCCCCGCGTGTCCCAGGCACCAGAGTAGGTGATGACGGTGGTTGAAAGATTTGGGAATTATCGCGAAGCTAGCCGCAGTATTGTGCCCCTTGATGCAACATGCGACATGTCTCCCGGGTGTCCGTAACCACGACCGAGTCTCTTTGCGAACGCTCTGCGTGAGCGAGGGCCATGCTGGTGACTTCCAGAAATTGAGGTTAACCGGATAAGGTTCTGGTTTGCTACCCTGGGGGAAGGGTAATGGTAAATGAAAGACGGAAAGAACAGCGGAGAGAAAATGCAAACGAACGAAAAATACGTTATTGCCCTTCCACTCTGTGACGAAGGACGACCAGCGAAGCTGTGTATGCGGGCCCCAAAATGGCGAACTGCACCACAGCCGCGGGTCGGCCCGGCATTGCACTATCTTCGGGATTTTTTCTACACGCGGATACGATAGTGGGGAAACTAGCCTTTAGCAGCTTCGCGGCAAAAGGTAGGGAATGTCGTGAACGTCCAGAAAAATTAATGTCTTTCCAATATTATTATATGGATTATTCTTGCTTTGTCGCAAAACACGTCCCAGGCAAGGCTCGAAAAAACTCCGCCCAACGGAAATAGCTTACCTTTCTCGGTATTAACGGATGACACAATATATGGACCCCTTTGTGAGCTCGTGAGTGATTCTTGTTAGCAGAATTTGGGGGTGTTAGACGAGGACAGGCGTTCAGGAAAACGTGGCTTATAAAACGATTCGCACAAGCGTGGACTCTGTCTGGATTTGACGTAGTGCCAGTTTAGAGGCTGCTTTGGATGCGCCGGTGCCTATATAGTCTTTCAATTCTACGTCATATTTTTCGTTTGCTTTCTCTGTCTTTTTTTCTTTTTTTTCTGGTGGTTGGTTGGTGCACTACAGTGTTACTCCTGCGGAATACACGAGATACGAATTTGGAGTAGCAGTGCGGTATGTGCTAAAATGTCAGCGGAGCACTCCAATAAATTACCACAAGCATTATTATGGCAAAAGTAACAGCTTAGCCCTGTCTGCTATGTTCCTAGAAATATTGCCCACTGCTTTTGGTCGCCTGTTCGGGACTACTTTCAGGTCCATAAAGGCAAGATGGTGGAATGAATGTATCGTCATTTTAGCAAACGTTACATAACGGACAATGCGAGATGCATTTGTTTGTTTGCCCCCTTTGGAAAAAAAAGCGAAAAATAAGAACACTTTACTTTCAAGCACCAAATAAATCTTTAGCACCTATTACGGTGGCCTACTTCTAGTTGTAGACTTATTTATTGATTTTTATTTCACTATACCTTAAAGGCCCTCTGTTGGAGGGTATTACATAGGGGGGGATATGCAACATTGTCAAAGGTAACATGTATGAGGTGACTACAATATACAAGGTAAAAAGAAAAGTGAAAAACATTAAAGGTAGTTATACTCTAAAGACATATTGTAAGCCCAACTTGTGTCAAAGCTTTATTTTATGCAATGCAGAACAACGCAATGGTTATACAATGCAAAACACTGAAATTTAGTAGCGCGAAACAGTTCTTTCTAACTGTAAGTAAATATGAAAACCCAAACAAGAGCAAGGAAACCTGGAAGAGCGATATAATTTAAATAAGTGAACGCACTTTGATTTCCACTGACACGGAGGAGCAGCGTTCTCCGCAAACGTCCCTCGTATCGCGTGAAAACGTCGCGCAGCCAGGACTGGCTTTTCGCTTAGGAAATTACCTCGAATGCAGCGCCGGTAATCACTGCGTCTCGCTCCCGCCTGTGCGGGGGCGATGCGCTCTTCTTGAAGCCGGATCACTCCCGGGCTTCTTTCTCACGAGCGGTGAAACGTGCCTGGAACACTCTTCTCGGACGACTTTCGTTTATCGGGCAGCTCTCAGCTTTATTCGCTCGTGCCGGTGGGGGGTACACTTTTATAAATGAGCTCTCACGGGCGTCGGCCGAAACTCTTTCCTTTTCTTCCCGAAAATCCTCCCCGAAGTTAACCGCTCTCCTTGTCTGCCCTTTCACCCTCATCGATGGACATATTGAAAGTAATCCCTATTCAATTTGGTCCGTTCTTAGGACCTAAGGCTAGCTCCACCGAAGAGAGGCTGCGGAATAACTTCCCTAACTCTTGCGATGCATTTATTGATTGGATAGTAATGGTGCAGGCAGAAAAAAATAAAAATCTGGCTGACACCGTCTCCGGGGACGTACGATGTGAAACGGCGGTCAGTGAAGCGAGGCGTATGTGAGTATTGCATTCGAACCCTTTAGACCAACGGCACAGTGTTGCACACTTTTTACCCTCCTCGGTGCAATCTTGAGTCTAAGTCGGCAGGAGTTACAGTTGATGGCGCGCCTCTTGGTTTCCTTAAAGTACAGTGCAGTTTTTGTCATAGTCTCAACATACGCTTGACGAAAGAGTAAGGCGAGTGTTGTGCCTCTTTCAGTTGTACGTGCCTGATTCCCTTATTTCCTTCTCTGTCTATGGTGTACGCTTTGAATCCAGATAAATAATAATAATAATAATAATAATAATAATAATAATAATAATAATAATAATAATAATAATAATAATAATAATAATAATCACGTACTTTTTCATGCCACAGAGTTCAGTGGTGTTTCTTCTGATTTACGCGCAACCCTCCTTTGTTCTGCTTGATTTCACGAACCACGATGCTAGTAGCGAAACAATTGAGGTTTTTGCTGACATACGTGATCGTAAGCGCCAAATAGAGATTGAGTTTACACTGCAACGAAAGTCGGGCGTGTTGGATGGCGCTGCCTAAATGTATTAAGGACATATTTCTTGCATGTCCCTTTCAATTGAATCGCGACTTTCTCAACGTTTGAACCACTGTGGCATACTGTATGAGTCACTTCGCCCAGAGCTATCACCTGATCTTCAATAACTGGCTTTCACGTCGCAAGGCTGAGAAACACATCGTACTGGGGGCTCTAGGGTAATTTTGACCAGCTTAACTTGTTTAACCCGTACATAAATTTACGCACACGAGCGTTATCGCATTCTGCCTTCATCGAAATGTATCCGCGAATCGAACCCCCGACCTCTTTCTCAGCACCATTATAGCGACCGAGCAACTGCTGCGTATGTAGCAAATTAAGCGGGGTCATTCGTCTTGTAGCATGGCGTATCGTAATGAATACGACGCTCTTTATTTGCTTCATGTTATTTCACCGAATGATATCGCGTTTGCATCTCATGACCAGAATTTCATCATTCCTGCCATCGGACCCAACAACGAAGACGCAGCGCTTTCGAGACAACCAACTTAAGCAGGTGACTTGGCGCACCTTTCCTCCAGCAGACCTGGACGCGCGTGCGAGCGGGAAACTGAAACGTGCGCGAACTCGGAAGACCCGTAAGAGTGCTCGATGGGTCGCCTGGGAAATAGTGAGCGTTGACTGCATAATACGGGCGCCCCTGGAAGTCGAAGCCTGCTGCGGGAACCCTTTTTTTCGGGGGAGTGTGGGGGACTGATTGTAGCGGTGGCCAGGGAAGGAAGATGGCCGAGGGAAATGCTGGTGGCAGCGAGCCGGCACTGCCGTCCGCTGGGCCTCATCGGGGCAGCCGAGCACGGAAGGAGCGATCGTTAGGCCATTTCATTATGCGCAGCCGGGGCGGCACCAACACGCAGCCGGAAAACGCTGCGAGACCCGGCAAAGCTCCTTCCTCGTTTTTTTTTGTTCTACTCTTCCTTTACACGCCACCTCTCTCACTCTCTATCCACAGCCCAATACCACGGCCCACTATCTCCCTTCGCGCTTTCTGCTCCCTACTTTCTGAACCCCACTTGCCGCGCTTCTCGAACGGTAACTTCGGCGAATTTGCGGTGCTCGAACGAGAGTGGCCCACGCTCGCTTTGCACGAGGAATCGCATCCATAATTCAGACGCGTCTATTAGCGAAACGCGTGGTCCACGCGTGGTGCCGGGTTCCCCCTCGACTTGCCTCTCGTAGTAGTGGTGCATACACTTACGCGTCTTACACAGCTTCCCCTTCGCGTCAAACGCGATACGCGCAAGGGGGTCAGAAACCGACAGCAGTGCAAGCTGGAGCGTTTGCTGTGTTACGTAAGATGTGCACCGCAGACGGGTCCGTGGGTTTAGGCTATTAAATGTCTAACATGTCTCGAGTAACACCAGCCTACAGCACACGAATGAAGGGCGTCGCATGGCGCTAGCGGCGTTTATGTGCGACGTCGACATCGTAGGCTTCGAGCAGCGTGTGTAGCGTGCACTCTGCCACAATATAGTACGGTCTATTTTCAGAAGACATGCACGATTAGTACTTGGCTGCTATCTACAGCAGAAGTATGGAAGTGAGGCAGGTAGTTAATTTAATAATGCACGGATGTCATCTTAATGCATTTTAACGGCAGCTGTTTTGTATTGTTAAAGCAGAAGTGTTTCGGTAATGTTGTATTACCAGCTAGGGCGTTCTCGTGAGAAGGTGGGGTCACTGTACGTACGTATGTCAATAATACTTAATAGGTTGCTGGAGCAGCGCACTACGCAGTAAAAATAGAATAATGCTGCAATATGTGAGGTTCAAGATGCGGAGGATAAATGCAACGTGGCTTTCGTGTCCGTGTGCCTGCTGCAGGCCAGATGTATTGCCCCTCATGACGGGCAGCGATGCATAGACATCGCAGTCTTTGCTTCGCAGCGCGTTGCTTAGCTGAAGTGGACTTTGCGCCTTACGTCGCAGACGGCCATTTCGAGGCGTCGAATCACCGTCAGAGCGGTTTGGAAAAGTGGGAATGACGCTGTACATTTAACATGTACATTAACATCGCTTCTATCAGGGGCCCAACCTTCCTTATGCTCCAATGTTTCGCATCTACACGTGCAATAGCGATCGAGGCAACTGCTGCGCCGATGTCTGGGGGATATGTTCTGCCGTCGAAAAACTGAGAATCGCCTCCGTACGGTTGTACATACGAAAGTCTTTTCCTGGTGTTTTCTTTGCAGTACTGTACGCCTCATTACCCCACAACAAAAACAGGTTGCGACTAGTGCCCACAAAGCACGCGTTTGCTTTGAGGGCACTAGTCACAACTATTACTATTACTAAATATGAGTGAAACCCAGTTATCGATCTGAGGCCTGCCTTTTTCTTCTTTTATTATTAATTCCTTTGTTTTGTTATGGCGTGGAAAAACTATATTTTATTTATCGGTTATAGTCGTTTATTCTAGGCGCAACCGAATTGTTCCGCCGTCGATGCATGCGTATTCAGCGGAAACTTTTTTTGAGCGTGTCGCGTTACTTTCGCCTTCTGGGCTGCAGTTCGCTGCTGATTGTGCTGCTACTGTGAGCTTTCGCTTTAGTGGGCAAGCTTATTCGGTAAGCAGCTCATGCAAGCGGACACAGAAGTAGCGATATTCTGACGACATAATGGTAGCCAGGGGAACATAAACCCAACAGTCGTTAGACGCCAGCTGCGTATGATAACTACGACTATGATTTAGCGCGGAGTATTTCGATTTTCTTTGATGTACTTATTTATCTGCGAAGTCTGTGCGTGATCCGAGTGCTCGCTCTGATATTTCAAAGAGTTCCTAGAGAAGGAGCGTTGGATATTGCCGCAAGTCACGTAGGCAATTTTAGCTCCAGCTCATGGATTGCATCACCCTGAATGCACGTAGCTCTTAATTTGTGCGGGTAAACTATGGTTGATTAATGCGATTACGACAAGGCTCTAAAGAAGTGGAACTATAACAAAGACAACAAGTGTGCGTATTTGCCTGTCATGCACACAGCATGACATGCATGACCGGCCCTACTGTGTGTGATCTGTACTGTGAGTTCTACTTTAGTCTTTTAGATTTGTCTTGTTGCTCTTTCTTTCCTCTTTCCTACCCTCCTTCCTATCTTCCGTTTCTGTGTTCTTGTCTCCTCCTTTCTGAAGAGTAGGCAGGCGTTGTACCCCTTCCGGTGGCAGTTGCCGGCCTGCTCCTCGCTTTACCTTTCCTGTCAAATGGATATATGTTTTCAAAAGAACACAGCCAAGGCCAGCTTTCATGGCTGCCGAACAAGTTTCTTCTCCTATTTGCCGAGATTGCAGGCAGTCTGGTCGCATATTTCTCTTATGATTCGTATTTTCCTCTCCTTATATGACTTTGTTAGCGGAAGAGTGAAAATTCGCAATACACATGGTGTATTAGTTTCATGTTAAGGTGCACGTACGACAACTTCGCTGTCTGGAAGTCAGATGAATGGTAACGTTACTTTATTACGGCGAAGCTGTTAAGAGCCCCAGGATCCCCCTGGATCGTGTCCGTGTGTAGACACACAATCCCGAAGATAGTGCAATGTCGGGCCGACCGATGGCGGAGGTATACAGTTCGCCATTAAGGGGCCCACATACACAGCTTCGCTGGTCATCTTCAGAAAGTGGAAGTGCACTGAGTTTTTAACGACCAATATAACAACACTTCATGTCCGCGAAAATAAATAAATCAGAGAGAAACAAAGCAGTTAATAAGCAAGCTCTGATGTACAAAGCGATCAATCCATTACGAGTTCGACCAAATGAACGACAACAGTAGTGATATTTTAACAACTCTTCCAATTTGGCAACTGTGGGAACACATTGACACCTGTACTTGTTTATCTTCCTCCCGTGAGCGCTTTTCATCGGATAACAAATGCTAAACGTAGTCGCCCGTATCGGAAGTTTCTCGAATGCTATCGATAGTCTTATCCGTTGCCTTTTGGCACCGAACTTTGTGTAACCTGCTTGTATGCGCGACGCGAATTGCGTAGCGCTTTCTGACATTGAATTGTGTAGCGCGGACACCAGCGATGACGCTCGTACCTTCGACGAGTTATGTATAAAAGCCGACGCGCTTGACTTGCAGATAAGATTTTTGACGATCAACGACTTTGCCCGCTGCTTTAGTTGTGCTTTGAGCGTTACTTGTTTTGCTGGGCACTAGTTCGCCCTATAAAGAGTTACGTGATTCACAGTTGTCGCAACTGTGTTCTTCACCGTCACTACAACGTCACAATATACTAAGCTCGAACATCCAACCGCTTATTCTACCGGGTTGGTGGTGGGGAGAGGAGTGAAGCAAGGTTATGAGATGAGTCTAGGTCGCCAAGCGAATAGCCGTCGCAAAGCGAGCTTAAATATGCAGGGCAGTTTGACTGAACATAGGCCAAAATAAATGAAGTTTTCTTTATCCAAATAAAAATAAAAATTATTAGCTTGACTGAGTGAAAGATTATTTTTGTGCTTCATGACTCGTATTCACAAGAAAGTTCTTACACTAGAACTGTTTCGAAGAGAGGTGCCAGCCAATCATCATGTTCGACACGGAGTTAGTGGAGGTGGCCGGATAATGGCGAACAACTCTGAAAAAAAAAAGCTTTGGGAACACCACGCTATCTTTATGCACATTTTAGGGGATTGCTTAATGTGCTGCAAACATCAAGGACAAGCTGCCAAATTGTGATAGCCATGAATAATTATAATGCCACCTAGATCTGAGTAATGATTTCGATATGTTGTCCAGTCAAGACCAGCTGAAAACTTCACCCTGTGAAAAGTGGGACGAATGCGGAACTACATCATATTACCATGTTTTTTTCTTGTGGAGGGGGGGGGGGGGAGGGGAGTGCTGAAATGCGCGAAGGGGAGAAAACAAGTAAAAAAAAAAGAAAGATAAAGATACAACGACAAGCTAGATTGGACTCATTAACAAATGACTTGAAGAAACCAGAAAGCCCATACCACTTGCAATAAGCAGAACTGGGCCCGTATTCACAAACGCGTTCTTAGGCTGAAGTGTTCGTTAGTACAGGTTGTGGCCAGCGGCAATTTGGGCATATTAGAGATGGTGGCCGGCCAGTGGCAGAGAGTACTTACGAACGAGAAGCTTTTGAGAATTCGACTCTGTAACTCTGAAGCTGAATAAAATCCTGCTGAAAAGGGCGTGGTGAGAGCGATCAAATGGAACGGTACTTCACGAAAGAGGGAAAGGAAGGATAGCTAAAACAGGGAGATCAACCAGACGAGCGTCCGGTTAGCTACACTACGCAGGGGTAAACAGAAATGGAAATAATGATCGAGTTAACGAATACTTACATGGATGGCACTTTTATCTAATTAAGTAAAGGGCGAGGGGGAAAGTGAGGAATAGAAAAACGAAAAAGAGGCGGACGGGGACACCGTTCGCCCGGTGGAAGATGCACGCGAGGACCACAAATTGTCGCTCAACTGGGTGCACTTAAAGAACTGCACTAGTGAGCGAATAACGTTTCGCAGCAGCGACCGATGTGGCCAGAGGTTCCGCGTAAAAACGTACGTGTGCTTGAGTGTGCCTAGTGGAGCAACGACGTTTGCCACTGGTATCGATAGATTAAGGACGCATGACGAGTGAGTGTACCCGTTCCCTAGCCCTACGGTATGCAGTGCGAGTCGAGAGAGAACCCGCACATCAGAAATAGCACCAGTACTACGAAGGGAATCCGAGACAAGATCGATGCTGAGCAGCAGCGACCGCAACCTCCCCCGTGGGCAATCAAAACATCGTTAGGAGCCACACACGGCGCACCGGCCGAGCTCTGCTCTCGCTACCCGGAAGAGACACGAGAGAAAGACAAAAGTTTGCACAGCGCAGTCCGGCTTTACACAGGAGACGCGCTCTCTTAGTCTTAACGATACGCCCTCGTTCTCGTGGAAGGTGATCCTCTTGGGACCCAGTGGTGAGCGCCGAGCGCGACGTAAGTTCTCTGAATAAAAACTTTATGTACAGACGTGCACGCATCTGTCTGGAGCACTCGAGTGGTATAGTGCCATTAAAAAAAATGAATAGAAAAAGCAAGGGTGGGGGATGTAGAGAGGATATTACCACAAGAGCTACGATGTTCTACGTACTGAGATACTCTGGGGCAAAAGTCACAGAATATCGCTCGCAAAAACAAAAAAGAAATTTCTTTGACCCGCTGTCTTCACTGCTATTACGCCACATATGCTGATTGGCCGACGCTCTTTTTATAAACCGCTCCGCTCTACAGACTGAAATCTTTTTGTGAATGCGAGCCCTGGATACAATGTGGCTGCAACAGTGAATCTGAGCCAGATACGAGGGTCGTTCAACTCAATCCGGGGGTTTCTTTCTTTCCAGGTTTAAATGGACGCCTAGGCTGGAGGTATTGTATTCAGTAGAAACTTGCACCTGTGTCCTATCACTAGTAGACGGCGCTCATTTTCCGCGCTTCTGAATAGACTGTTATTCAAGATGGCGGACAACAGCGTGAACGTCTACGTGGAACAGCGTATTGTGATGAAGGTTTTAGTGAAGGAGGGCATAAAACTTGCTGAAATTTACAGAAGACTTCAGGCTCAGTACGGTGATGAGACACTCAGTCGCAGCAAGACATTTTAATGATGTAAGCGCTTCAAAGATGACCGTATCTCTATTACTGACGATCCCGGTCGTGGTGGATCACAGCCCACGGTAGCCGTTCTTTAGAACATTCAGTGCGTGGAACAGCTGATCGTGGACAATCGTCGCATAACCTGTCATAAAATTGCAAGGGTGTGTAATCTGTCGTTAGGAACAGTGAACACAATAATTTATGATCATTTGTTGTTCCGAAAAGTGAGTGCACACTGGGTCCTAAAGCAGCTGTCTGCTTTTGACAGAGACAGAAGAGTTGAAATCTGTAGAGAACTGAGCGAACGCTATGAAAGGGAAGGCCAGGATTTTCTGAATCGTATCATGACATGTGACGAAACATGGGTTCACCATTTCACCCCGGAATCCAAAAGAGCATCGATGCAGTGGAAGCATACGGAATCACCACCTCCCAAGAAATTTCGAACAGTTGCGTCTGCTGGCAAAGTGATGGCAAGTTTATTCTGGGATAAACAGGGAATTATTCACGTTGATTTTTTACCCCATGGTGTCGCTATCAACAATGAGTATTACTGCCTTATTCTGCGTGATGTGCACAAGAGTTTACGGAAGAAACGTCCGGGTTTGATCACAAACGGTGTGGTCCTTTTGCGACACAATGCACGACCGCATACTGCTCGACACACATTCCAAACAATCCAGGAACTTGGCTGGGAGATATTACCCCCCCACCCCCTATAATCCTGACTTAGCAGCTTTCCACCTGTTTGGGCCCCTGAAGAAATTCCTTGGAGGAAAACATTTCAACACTCATGATGAAGTAATGAATGGTGTCCTACAATGGTTCCGTGGTAATAAGAAATCTTTTTATGCCCAGGCATTCAAGGCGTTAGTTAAAGGCTGGGATAAGTGTATAACTGTAGCTGGAGGTTATGCGGAAAAATAAATCCCTTTTCCACACTTTGAAATTTGTTCTCCTATTTGTTTTTTTAAAAAAAAGTCCCGGATTGACATGAACGACGCAGTTATCAAGACTATGTGGCTTCATGTTGCTACTCCTTTGCAACCTCGTTTCTGGTATGCAGCATTACTCTTCTATATACTTTTCATTGAATTCCATTTACCATTTGCTGCAGACTACGGGTGTGATTTGCAGGATCCAAACTCTGCTCAAATATATCACGTTCTAAGGTATCAGTAATGTCGATATTGATAGTGTTTATCCCTATTTGAAACTACCGTTTTCATGTCGCTAAGACTTAATGTTATTAGATACGAAGGTAGCAGTGTGGCGTAGAGCTAAAGCACGGGAAGATGATGTTATAATCGAAGTTAAGACAAAGGACGATGAGCTCTGAGAGTTGCAGGACTACTCGCACTCAATAAAGCATGACACCAGCGGTCTAATTAATGAAGAACTTAATTTGTAAGAGATCTTTGTCATTTACTCGTCGTCTTCACTGATATTATATTCGCTAACATGGTTAACTTGAGCCACCTCTCAGGAACAATTCTAGCGTAAATGGCTAGTAAATGGCCGTGCGCGTCGATGGCACAGGAAACCACGCAAGCGCTATTGCAGTATCTTAAATTGGCGGGTCTTTGCGACCGCTTGTCGACTCGGTGGGCGCCTTCAAATTTGCGGAAAACTGTGCTCTCTCGGTTTCTCTCTGTCCTCTCTCTCTTTTCATTCTTATGTCAACTTTCTCCAGTGCAGGGTAGCAAATAGGATATGCGTCTCATTAAACTCCCTGCATTTCCTCTCTTCTGTTTCTCACTCTTTCGTTGCGCCAGACCTGCACACATCGTACGAAACACTTTGTCGTCTGCATTGCAGTTACAGCTTGAGAGAATTTGAGTAAAAACCAGGCGCAGTTAAGGTTATACAACTGGCAAAAGCGCCGGGCTTTCTCGCTCGCGCGCTTGTGCCCACGCACAAAGTCAGTTTCGATGGCACTCGGAACTTCTAGGACCGTAAAACACTCGATTCATGGCGATGACGCAAGCTCAATGCAGCGAAAAAAGCAATGAATGAATGAGTTCTTGGGTTTTACGTGCCAAAACCACGATTTGGTTATGAGGCACGCCGTAGTGGGGGACTCCGGAATAATTTTGGCCACTAGGGGATCTTTAACGTGCCCCCAATGCCCTTTAACGTAACGAGGCGGTACTTCGAGAGGACAGCGTATCGTGTTCCTTCTGTAGGCCAAAATAACACGTCCCCGTCGGGAGGCTGGACTTATTTTTTTTCTTTTTTGCCATGATAACATCAAACGCTTAAAGCTCCGTTTACATGTCTCCGATAAGAGCACACTGTAAAAAGAACGTGAGAGAGAGAATGAAAACTCAAAGCTGCAAAGGAGAAATAAGCGTGTGAAAGTTCTAGGAAAACGTGTTACGTATAGAAAGAAAGAGAACGGAACGAGAAATATAGGGCGGCTGTAGAAACAGGCATCTCGCGAAGTCGTGGAACAAAAGGGAGCAACTTGAGACGAGCAAACAGTCTCCAAGCCCGGCAGGAGCGAGCGCCACAGGATAGAGCGGGCGGCTGATGGCCGCGGGCGCTCTCTGTTCGCCCCTGACATGGCGCAACAGCTACGCCAAAGTTGACCCCCCCCCTCTCCTCCTCGCCGCCCCCTCACTTCTTTTTCCCGTTTCGCAGAGGCAGACACGCCTTAAAGCAAACAGGGGAATACAACTTTCCTCCAACTAGGCTCATTGGGGCAACGGTGGCGTTGCTATCATGCCACCCGAGCCCTCGGACGGCGCAACAAAGACCCATGGCCCTTTCTACTTCGGCCAATGGCGAACAAAGAAAAGAGAAGTTTCAGTGCCGCGTCTAGCTCTCAAAGGCTGGCCAAATGTTTCGCCATCCCTCTTATTGGTTCCCTCGCGAAAGGCCTTAACTATAGCGACCACTGTGTCGTGACAACAGAAAGAGAAACGGGCCCTTTAGACAGCACAGAAATAGCAAAGAAAATTCGTGGACCGGAGGTTTCGCATAGAGGACTTAGGCTGTCACTTCACTGCCATGCTTCTTCTCGTTATAAGAATTTTTCCACACTGACGAGGTCTTATAACTGGTTACTGTGGATAGTGTATGTAGAAGGCGGCTGTCACACACAGCCGACGCTTTGTATTGACTGTGCGCCAGGTAGATCTGTGCTGGTCATAAATGTGGCGGCTTATTACCGCTTCACAGCAACCTTAAAATAAAATATCATACAAGGATCACATACTGTAGTATTGTGTAAGGGTCGGCTTAAGCAGATGGGACAAGTCAGAAAATACCTGCATAAAATCAGCAGTTAGACTTAAAGTCAATACTCACAGCTTTTATGTCGGCGAGAGAGGCTGAGTACTCTTGAGAGCCTATGTTAGTGCAGTATCGGAAATTTGAAAAGCCTGTTTTGAGAATCAGCGCGCCCGTTCAACCGTCAGTATCCATTCTCTGTAAAGCCACGTACACTAAAAAAATGTAATGAATTGTGGGAAACATTTCACTACATTGTCATCTTCACTATCGCCGCCAAAGGTATGAAAAGAATGTATCGCGTACCAACTTATTGAAGAGTATGCCACAACGAAGGAATCGGAGGTTTACTTGCGTTTTGAGCGTCTTAATTTTGCAGTAGTTGTATGACTTGTGCGGTGAACAATGGCGCCGAATTTAAGTGCTACACAGCGGTGATGAAGAAACAAGCCTAAACAAAACACTCCACGCTCTTACACTTTGTGCAAATTATCAGAGAATACTAGTTCTGCATCGATGTACTTCGTGGTGACGTGCAGTAGTGTAATTGGGTTGCGTCCGGACTTAGGCGAGTGGCCGAATCATCGTTTTTGTTGTTGACTCTAGTAGTTTCGGCAGAGAAGCGGGCGAGGCGACCTTAAATAAGAAGGTGCTCGCACTGTGAAAGAAAAAAGAATATATATACAGCTTCGAAATAAGGGAAAGCGCTTGAAACACTAGTCCCCGCATCAGACACTAGCGGTGCGCGCACATAGCGGCTGTTGGTGCAACAGTTTGGGCCGTAGCTTTTATTGGCCTCGGTAAGAGCCAGCCCACCCCTATGTACACTCTCGCGTATATACAGCGGCTGCTGATCAGGGCCCAACTGATGCTCCGGTGGGAGCGTGCGCTGCTTGGCCCGTTACCAGGCAGACCGCAAGTTCCCGCGGTCTCGCAGTCGGGCCGTTAAGCCTGGCTATAAGCCCCGCTGTCGATGGTTAAGCGCAGCAAGCTGTCGTTCCGGCTATATAGACCTCCGAAAGTCTACGACCCTCCCTCCCCGACCCCAGCCCCCAACCCTTTTGCCGGTGTCGTTATCCGCGCCGTCACCGTAAATGGCGTCGTTTTCGTTGTGGTGGCCTCTCCGGATCGGTCGGCCGGCGTGCCTGTCTTGCCCAACTGTTTACCGCCTGCTCGCTAACCTCCGCGCGACGGCGCGACCACTTTATAGCGCACGTGTGGGTTTTGAGCGACGCGGCTGCGCAGCGCCTACACAAGGCCGTCGTACCTCGTATACGGGCGCGTAGAACAACACTGGCGCGCAAAGGAGCGCGCGGAAACACGCCCGCAAGCTGACCGCCCGATACACGCCGTGTTTTCCCGGGAGGGCGCTTTAACGACGCGACCTTTTGTCGTGAAGCGGAAGCTAATCCTTCCGAAGGGTGAAAGCTGCCCGTGTGTCGGCTGTTGTCGTCGTCGTTAATGCATTCGCCTATTTTTAATTGTTTTTTTTTGCCTTCCCGCTTAACGTTCTCCTTGTAACCTTTAGCGCTCGGCAGTCGCAGCTTGTTGCCGCTTCGGCATTATTCGAAGAAAGCGCAATTTTACACCGCTTTGTCTTTTCACCCTTTCTTCTTTCTTTTGGTTGACGCCATGCGGTGTCGTACGCTGCTTTGTAGACGTTTTTCTTCAGAAGTTTCTCTTTCGGAGAGAAGTGAAAGGAAAGCTTGGCGGTTGCAAGGGGCGTGTACGGGGACCGTTTTATTTGACAGATATACGTGAGCTTAGACACTAGCATGGATACACGTTGAAACAACGTAAGTGATTTAGCTGCCTGGTGGTTTTTCGGCCAGCGATTTTGAGCCGTCAGCCTAGGAGAAGAGACGAATAAGAATAAGTTGTACAAGTAAGTAGAGGGAAATAAAAGGGGGCGATGACGAGAACTCGCGGTCGCTTGCTTGTCGTGCTTTTAGAAGAACATTTTATTGATTAAGTGGGCGTGAGATCAGTATCATTAGTTTTCGCTGAACTTCATTGCCTAAAGCAGAAGAATAGAATAAGCTTTCACAAGTGTCTTGGTCAACAGATACACGTCATGCGAAGAAAGAAACGTATATTCAAAGCGCTGGATGCCTTGTCGTACAGTGCATGAACACCTTGAATGTTTATACTGTTAAGATTGGCCTGCAGCTATTTCAGCCCGCTGCAGGTGCGTTGATCGATCCGGGGTGGTGGCGCCCTTCAGAGAACCAGCGAGGACAGCGCTAACCAACCGTGAACTTCCTTTGGAGAACTGCGGACTACGGCCGCTCTGGAATTTAGGGGCGCCGGCTGGGTTCGGGCGTGACCACAGACTACGGGGACGCAAGACAATGGATACCACGACGACTGCGCTGCAAAGGCTGTCGGCCCTCGAGAGAGCACTGAAACCTGTGCGGCACTGAAACCTGTGTGGCACGTGTGTGTGAGCCCTCCTCCTCCAAAAAGGCGTGTAGTCTGCGATGACGTCGAACGATGACGTCGAACGGAGTGCTTATAAGCAGCGATTGTCGGCTGCTAGGGTGTGCTCGTCGGTGTGCTCGTTGTCGCGCTCGAAATGTACTCGTGAGCTGTGGGCTCGTTTGCTGTATGCTTCGTCTTGCGGGCTCCATTTGGGAGTCACGCTAGACTGTCGATGTATGTCTTGTTTAAACTGTAAATAATGTAAATAAACCCTGCTCGCCTAGCTCCTGACGATGACATCAAGTCTCTCCCTTCAGCTATTGCCAAACCTTAAAATACATATATGAACTGCACGCCTTGTCGAACTGACTTTAGGTCGGATTTCCCGCGCGCGTGTATTTGTCTTTGTATGTGCGTTTTAAGGCATTTTGCGAGCTTTTACAGGGTAGATGGTTGCAAGGAGCCCGGGCAAAGGGGCCTTACGTGCACTCGAAGCCGGCACTGAAGTGTTTATTGTCAGCCATATGGCGCGCTTCGCATCAACAGTTGGCATTCGAAATCACAGAGGTCATACGCCACCTGACTGAGAAATGAGATGAAATAATTCTTCAGTGGCTACCAAGTCGTTGTGGTATCATCGGCAATGAACGCGCCGGTCAAGCTGATCGTTCAGATCATGCAGAAGGCCGCCGGCTGTCGTCCTCCATGTCTAGGAGAGATGCCGCAGGGATGATCCACCCACTTGCACGCCAATGCACTACATCAGAGTGTAGCGAACCACATTTTATGCACACCTGTTTGTACACCCTGGATCGAACTGTAAGTCTTCGACTTCCACCAAGAGTTCCCCGAAGAGCGAAGAGACGCGACCCTTTTGTGTAGGCTATGATTGGGCGTCGCGTTCACCAATGCCGACGCGTTCCGCATAGGTATGGTCGTCGCCGTTGCATGTGGCGATGGTGGCGACGCGGGAATGATGCGGCATGTTCTTTGCCAGTGCCCGCAGTACAGCGTGCAGAGACAGTCACTTTCTGTCGTGTTGTCGTGTCGGAAGAAAGAATTTTGCAACGTCGACGCGGCTTGATATCGAATCAGAAAGCCCTGCAAGCGCTACTGCACTTCTTCAGATCGACCGGTCTCTGTGAACGCCTGTGATTAGAACGCCTTTTCACTTAGCTGTTCCTGTTCCTGCTTTCTCTCTCTCTCTCTCTCTCTTTGCCCTATTTCTAATCCCTATACCCCCCACAGCAGTGCAGGGGAGCAGACTGGAAACTTGCTTCTGGTTAACCTTCCTGCCTTTCCTCCCTCCCTCCCCCTCTCCCCATCTCCATTGCGAGCTTTTACCGAGTGGTGCTAACGTCCTACAGCAGCGGCCGATCGACTGAACTTGAGACTTTGCCAGAGTGAATGAACGTTAGTCACCGTACAAAAATATGGCTGTGAGAAAAAAAAGGTAAAAGAAAGAACACACCTATGGAGCACTAGATAAACGTGACATGCGCAGTGAACTTAATCTGTCACACACGTGAAAAATAATCGTGATCCTTTTATTTTTTTTATTGTCCGTGTAAGATTGGAAGTTTACATTCTGAAAAGGCAAGCTATCCCAAATTCTCAACCAAGAAAAATAAGAGCAGTGTCTATTTGACAATTTTTTCGAGAAAGAGCTCGGTTACCTTTTAATTGTGCGGTAGGTCGTATCGCTGGGTATGACAGATCCCTCCGGTTTCCTTATTGTTGTTATTTTTGGTGTTGTTACCCGCCGCAGGGGCTCAGTGCCTATGGCGCTGCACTGCTCAGCTCGAGGTCGCGGATTTGATCCCGGCCGCGGCGACCGCATTTCGATGGGGTGCGAAATTCAAAAACGCTCATCTACCATGCGTTGCGTGAACGTTAAAGAACTCCAGGTGGCCAAAATTGACCCGGAGTCCTACACTAAGGCGTGCCTCAAGATAAAATCGTGGATTTGGCACGTGAAACCCCAGAGTATAATGGAATGCGAGAAAGGTCGTCTTCCGTGAATTGCGTGTATGTTGAAGCTCTCCACGTGGTCAAAATTATTCGCAAATTAATTCCCCTCTACGGCATGTCCCATAATAAGATCGGGGTATGGTCACGTTTTACTGTAACGCGAAACCCCAGAATTTAATTTCGATCTTCTTTCTTGTCGTATTTTAAAAGATTTTTGTCTCGTGTATAACGTTTTCACATAATGCCCTCTTCTTGTTCTATGAAAATGTTTTTAATGTTAGCGCATATGTTCTCTTATGTATTTCATTTCAAGTTTATACGCTAGAAAAAAGAATATGCTGCGATGTTTAGTCAAATTCAGTGCGATAGGATCAATTTGGCATCAGTGCTGCGTATACGCCGTATATAGCACTTACGAATCACCTGAATAAAACTATCCATGCAAGAGTTTCTGTAATGATCGTTCTTTAAAGCTGGCCTCACTGCATAGACTTCGCCCGTACGGAGGAGCCTGCTTTTGTAAACACCATTAATCCGCAGGCGCCGTCTGTGCGTTTGACGTAATTGTGTATGCTTATGCGGTGAAAACGTTGCCGTGGCAGCGATAGCCGTCATCATAAGTAAAAAAGAAAGGCAAGTGTGGACCATTAGCTATCGAACATGGGCCGCCTCAGTAATGCGAGAGGAACTAAACCGATTCAACCAATCGGGATCTTGGGTCGTGCTAGGTATCTTAACGCGCACTAAGATAACATAATGGCTCACAACGCAGATTGAGATGCGGGTGTTAAATTAGTGACACTGATTATGATGCCCACCGGCATGTTCATTATGTGACAGATGGGACTCTGCAACAATAATACATAAGTACGCACGCAGATTTCACTTGTAGCATTTTGTTTGCATGTTTGCCGCAGCAAGCCCTGGAATCTTTATCGGCGTTCATGCCGAGCGCTGCCATTGGACAACAGCAAGGGAGTCGCCTAGGCGACCGCCCTGAAGTTGCACTGCTTAACTAAGCGCCGTGGATTCATCGAAAATTCTGTGACGCTCAAAATGAATGGTGGCCATTGAAAAGGACGCGTCCTCTATGTATACATGAACGAAGTGGTACGACGATGTTGTGCCGATTTTCTCAGCGCTTGTACGCGAGTCACGCGATTTCGTCACTATGACATACAGCGCGATTAACGCACATATGTGTCACGTATGGTAGTTAATTTGTCTAATTTTGGTTGTGTCACTCATATTAGTACTGTGTCCATTTTTCTACCTCGCTGGATCACTATGCTACTGTGGCACTTATTGCCACGTGTTGTCGTCACGTGACCTGCACTTCTATTTACGTCGGATGTGAGCAGTGCTTGGTCAGTGACTGCGTCCTGCATTTTTTCTGCGCTGCAAAGAATATCTCGTGGCACAGAAAGAGCTCAACGTTGCAGCAAACGTTACCAATATATTGTAGTTTTGCTTTCAAAGCGGCAAACTTCAGTAGGAGGTTTATGTTTTTGACGTGTCATCGAGATAACGTTCTTGCAAAACTGTCTCACCAGGGCTGCACACGCGCTTCATTGAAAAAGCTGACGATGCCTCCCTCGCATATTCAGCGTTTCTACGCTTTATTTGCCCTTTTGTTAGTTTGCCCAATTTAGCTGCGCCTGAAATTTCAAAAAACGTCGTCGCGTTGCTTGGCTTTCCCGCAACACTCGCATCGTCGGGTCTTGCGACGAGCGTTTGATTAACGGCTTTGCTCCCGCAAGGCGCATGCCTCCGTTTACGTGGTGCCGGAAGGACGGTTCTCACGGCCGTTTTAACAATTTGCGCCCCTGGCCATCGACAAAAAAGGCTTTCCAAGAGCGGCTTGCCACAAGCGCTGTGCCCCAGCAGTGCCTGGAACTTATCTATTTGTTTCTTTCAAATGGCAAAGGTTACGCATACACTAGGCCTGCACCTAGCTGTTACTTGAACACACGCACGAAAAATCGACCGAACAGTCACGGCAGCCGCTAACGTTGCGTCGTGGCTCGCAAGCAACAATGACGTCGGCGGTATAGGAGCCAGCGGAAACGGCGCAAGCAAAGTATTCATAATGATAAAGAGTTGAGATCGTTGCCGCGGGCGTCGGTGCGTGTTTCGGCGCGATGGAAAAGTGGCCATTATGCTAATCAGGTTAATTAGCCGGTCCCCGCAGCACGCGAGCCTGCGCAGCCGTGCTCACCTAACGTTAGCGTCGCCGACGCTACGCCGTGGGGCCCAACGCGCCACGTGCGCCCAGAAGACACAAGTTCTACAGCGCACCGAAAGCTATTTTCGGTCAAGGCGCGCAGCTGAGCGCGAAACGCTCCTCCACCTCGCGGAACAGCAAAAAACCACACGTAGTACACATAGGCCGCGCTCAAAAACTCCGTAACGCTATCCCCGTACTCGATCCACCCGCTCACTACCGATGGCACGTTCGCCACCGAACGTTAGCCTTAGTGCTTTAAACCGTTCCTTCATTATAAAAGGAATCCCCCCTTCGGGCGTCAACAACTTCGCGACCGCTAACAACC
>NC_092818.1:175499212-175651712 GCF_023375885.2 Dermacentor andersoni
GCCCCGGACGCCCTGTTTCGGTGCCATTCGGGCAACGGGATAAACCTCCAGCTTGGAAAACCGTTTCAATTTGCATAGATATTCGCCATTTCCCAGTGCTTTCGAGAGCCCTCACCACCGAGGAGCGGACTTCTTTCAGGGGCTCGAGCGGCTGTACGAGAAACGGCGAGGCCGAAGTAAACGTAAAACGAGCGAGCACGACAAGCAGAAAACGAAGAACGGCACCGAAGCCAAGTGACACAATTGCAGCGGCAAAGGGAAGGAGGCGCTGCGCGAACCCCGTAAAGGAAACAACAATAACTACGGCGTCATCAGAGCCCAAGAGATGCGCGGTCGGCACACAAGAGCAGATCTCGAAGTCAGCGACGCTGGAAAGTGGTTTGGCGAGAGGGGTTTCCGTGCCGTGGGTTTGTGCACAGTTTGGCCCGATACTACGAAAACGAACAAACGCCGCACCGAGCGCCACCAGCTTTTTTTTCTTTCTTCCTACCCCAACCCCCGCTTCGTTTCCCTGCGGACCAAGCGATGGCGAGCACTGCGAGTTGGGTCGCCTGTGTGCGCCGGGTGGGCTCGGGATAAGTCTGGCCGCCTTGACTGTGCCGCATGCAGATGAAGAAAACAAATAGTCAGAAGGAAAGCCAAGAAGAAAGATCTGCCACTACGTCTCTCTCTTCTATTGCGGTGCGCGAAAGAAAAGCTGGCCACGCATTGGCGGCGCCGTCATGCAAACCGATGTTACAGAGGCAGGAGCGGCTCGAGGAATTCCACGCAGCCCAGGCCGGTCTTGGTTGCGCGCAGCAGCAGCAAACGAGAATCGTTTATTCTCACATTCTTTCGTTAGCTTTCCGATGGCTGTGCTTCTTTTTTGTCTCCTTTATCCTCATTTCCTTTCTGTGACTCCCCGAACGTGCACCTCGGATATAACAGAAAAGTGGTATAGATGGGGGAGGCTCGAAGGCAGCGCCATTGCTGCCGCGGATCCTTAAAATTGGACTCTCGCCGCTGGAGGTGTACGGAGGAACGCGAACAGACCGCCGAAACCAGCAAGCAAGCAAGAAGCGGCAACAACAGCGGCGGCAGAGGGGACGTTGTGCGTGGGCGCGTATTGTGACGACCCAACAGGGAGCAACAACGGCTAGGCGTATACGCATCAGCCGAAACCAAAACTGCGGCTGTCGAATGCAGGCATCTCATTGCGGCTTTGCAGTTTGTGTGCTCTTGCGCTTTAGTTTTAGAGCTCCGAGATGTTTTTTTCACGCGTGCGTGCGTCAGAGACGCGCGACTTTTTTCGAAGTTCTGAGAATTTCGTTCCCGAGCCGGGTATTGCAGGAGTCCCCCTTCCTCTCGTTCCTCTTTCTTGCTATCGCTCAATGTGGGCCGCTTTTGACATGTTTCGCTACTGGCTTCGCGCAGTTGTGCGAGCGGACGTGCGCGAGGCTTAAAGTTCGGAGAGTGTCTGCCTAGCACTCGGAGTACGTATTCTTCGCCCTAAGTTCTTTTTTTTCTAAGCTTTCTTTCTTCTTTTTTTATTCGCCTTGTGGGCGGAGGTAAAAAGGACATTTCTTTGTGTTCGGAGTGAGCTCCGACCAAATGCTGTGATCAAGATTTCGAGATTCGTGATTTCGTGATCGAGATCTAGATGCAAACTTTCTGAATTCGCAGTGATAAGAAATAGGTAAAAGCTGCTAAAAAATAAATGAATAAAAAAGATGTATGTGCCGCCTGCGGTACGTAGCAGGCATCCAATGGCAACCACCAAAAATTAGGCGCAGGCTTCTTATTCCAGTTAGCTGCACGGTGCGATCACTTGCGAAATTGAAGGGCGAACCAGGGTTCTGCAACATCCGAGCCACATAACATTTTTTTGCCCTATCTTTTCGAACTTAGGCACTTCCTGAAGCCAAGTACTTGCCTCCTCCTTTTCTCCTTGCCATCTTCTTAACCACTTCCTACGTTTTCTACCACAGACACACATGCCTCTAAAGAAAGAGTGCGCTTAGATGTACACTTGGGTGTAATCTTTCCTTTTGGAATGCTCGTGGGGGATATCGGAACTGTCCGCCAAATATATCTTGTCCTGTGGTAATACTGCAGTAAAAATAATGAACAGCCAAATTATGCTGCACCAAGGCTGTGCGCGTCTTAAAGGCCATCTTCTGGCGGAGATGATTCGTGGTGTGGAAGTATCTAGCCAGCCAGACAAGCCGGGCGTCGAGTGGTCGCTGTTAAGATGACGTTCACCGCTTGAACGCCGGTTAGCGCTCCATGAATGATGGCGGTTGTTTACGACACCTGAGGCGTCATCTCGCCAACTCAGTCTATTGATTAGCGTTTATGCAACGCCATAAATACAACTGAAGACTTATATTTTTAAGAAAGCGTGGCGTGCCTTTCTGTACACCGAAATTATTTACCGGCACTAAAGGAGAGCTATTGAATAAATACAACAAGGCGGCCATCAACTTACCACTTGAGCTTTATATTCTCGAACACATCTGCATTTCATTCACACTTTGTTATCACAGGAAACGCCGTTGACCCGGTACACATCAATGCGGGAGACAGAAGACCAATGCTATATTTTCTGTACATAATCAGAATCATAAAAACTCGGATAGCCATCTAAGAAGAGCATTTCTTTTTAGAGAAGATACAGGGGTGCCACTCTGATCCAGTTTTTATCTTTACGCATACTGTGATCTATCTCAATTGTTTCCCTCGCCGTTATAGCGTGTCCTTTCTCTATCTTGCTGCGAGGCAGATATCCCGTGCGATCCTTGAGGTGCAGAGCCATGAAGCTGCCATAGCAGATTCTTGATATTTGATCCGTGCTGTCACACCTTATCGTTAAAGTGCGGCGAACATCTGCCGTGGCAATAAGGCCTAGTTTGTAGATGCCATTCTTTTGTTGCATTTGCTATGTCCCTGTTTTTTTAACGGCGTCAAGTGCTTTAGAAATGTGCGACAAATTAATACCTCTGACACGCGGGCGCACCAGAGGCCCCTGCACTAAGGGCAACGACCGGGAAGACGTTTTCGTGGGGTGACAATCGACAAAGGAGCACCTCCTTTTTGAGATATGCGAACTCCTTTACTGGCTTAAAGAGGTAACCTCGTGCTAAATCACAGGAGAAAAAAAAAGAAGAAGAAAGCGCGCCGCCATGTATTTTACTGCTTCCCTTACTGAACACATGCAAAGGCGACTGCGCCCTGCCATGTGCCAGCGGCCAAACTCTTTTTTCGGGAAGTGGTCTGCCAGCGTAAAAGGAAGGGGTTTACTTCACGTAACCTTTGTTCGCCCGCAGTGCCAGGGGTAAAATTTAACTCAAGGTGTTTTCTCTCCCACTATCCCATAGTGTTATTGCTCGCTACTTTGCCACATCACATGTCATGACAGTGGGTCTGGAATCTCTATAATCTCTATAGATTGGCAAAGGGACGTCTCAGCTCAAAGAACAATGAATGTGTTAGCTCTGCAGCGCCGAATGATAGATTGCAAAATCGATGCTAAATGTCTGGTAGCGTGGACAGGCAAATCGGAGCGCCGACGGGCCCATCCATGCGGGGCCATCACGTCTCGCGGCCATAAAGGCTGCTCTGTTGCACGCGACCGGTCCACGTTTACAGACACAGCCTGTTACAAAAGACGGTAGGGTACAAAAGGCCCAAAATTTCGAGTTTATCAGATGAATGCGCATCCCGAAAGAAATGTGTGTTCACACGTATATAGCCTCTGTCGGACGGTTTTTCTTCGCAAAAACGTGAACTTGGTGACACTACGTAAGCGCACGATGCTGCCGTCCGTTCTGTCCCGCTTTGTGTTCGCACGACTCGCGTCTGTCGCTACTGCGAAGAACTGCGGAAATCAAACGAAATTCTGTGCTTCCGCGTTCTGTTTCGTCAATGTGCGCCTGTGAAACTAAAGAAAAGAAATAGATGGGTGAAGGGTGAGCTGTAACACTGGAAAGGGCGTCCATTCCTGTCGACCGTCTCTCAAATATTTGCATTTGTTCAGTTTTGTTGACACCTGAGATTTCTCGCACTCCGAGGACGTAGCGAGAAAGGCAGACGGTGCGCGCATTTGATGGGGGTCTTGGTTTAAGCGTGATGTAGCAGAAATAAGATGCGGCAACTAAGAAAAAAGTTCCAGTGTTACAAAACGGACTGCGCCTTGTCCCCCACTTGACTCGTTCGGAGCTAAGCGGAAACAGCAAGAGACACAGAGAGAGAGAAACACACAGAAGAAAATACCGAAGTTCCCCTTTGCGATGCGAAAATTAAACTTTGCAAGTTCTCTCGCGGTTCTGTTTGTGTGTCGGAAGGCGCACAAACGGACCTGGACTCCGTGGAATTGAATTCTCCTTCCCCGCCGGCACGGTTTTCAATCATTCTCAGTCATGCTGTCAGAAAAAAAAAAGCAAGAGAAAGACAGAAAATTGCAAATGGAAACGTTAGCAATAAGACGACCGGATGGCGATGCTTTTCTTTTTCTTTGTCGTTTCTCTCATTTCCGCGCATCATTTTTGGAACACGCTTAAACGAAACTCTCTGAGTGTGTGCCGTTTTATTTCAGCGTTGAACTCGTTAAATTATTTCTGCTTGGCTTGCTTGAACGGGTTTTCGCTAACAGGTAGCGCCCTCCTAGCTTTTATTAAGCTGACCCCGCTAGAAGCTTTTCCGCGCTGGTGGCGACATGCTGGCGCTGTTGCATGAGTGCGCGCTACAGCAATACGCCGATGGCGCTCTTTGGCCACACCTGGCCCTTGCGCCATTAAACACTAAACATCATCAGGAATACGCCGACCTTTGGGACGCGCGCCTCTTGTGATGGTCGTGCGCTGGTTTGCCGCAGTGCCCGTAAGCACGTGCCTCAATACCTGACGCTACGGTTCACCTTCTCTCTAGGAAGAGGGGAGGAGGGGTTGCGTCTTTGTGAAGAGAAAAAAAAGATGCCCGCAGGCCAGCGACAAGACTTAAGTAACGCACAACTGACACGTTTCGTAAATTCTTGCTAGTAGTTTGTAAGGAACACATACCGCTAGAAAATCTGTGCATTTCGCGGTGTAAACGATAAACGCTATATATTTACATGGCTATAGCTTTCCGCACAATGTTCGCAGCTAAGTTATTGCGCCATGTTGAGCTCTGTTGGACTTCCGCGTGGTGTTCGCGATCTCTTGCTATGTGTTTTGTGAAATTTGTATTTTCTTAGGAAAATTGAGGCGAGCATGGCTTCGCAGTTCGCTGATTACGGCGAGTAACCGCAGAACTTTCATTTTCTGTCAAAGACTGCCCAATGAAATGGCAAGAGCAGACGGTGCAAAGAGAAAGAATGTAGAACTAGAGAAAAGTGGCACTGTCAACTGGAAATCGTTGGTATCATCCTGTCAGGCGTGCTCCCTCATATAGGATCATAAAGGATGCGACAAACGTACCGCTCTTTCGCTTTCACGCATGTGTTTCAAGCAACACTGTACTAGGTACAAATGACACGCACTCCTTTCAGAAAATCACACTTTTGAGAAAAACATTGGCTCCATAGCAGCCAGTAACAAGGCCTGAGCTGCAACGCTCAACGCTGCGCAAGCTATTAGCAGCACATATGCAACTGGTGTTCATTATACATTCTTGAAGGCCCTGAAACTTTCTATCGAAGTCGAGAGTTGCATTTGACGTTAAAATACACCATTTCCAAAATACTTTGCATCAGAAAGCACTTCTATGCGTTTAGAAGAAGCGCAGTTATTAGCGATCGAATATCACCTTCAGGACCCTTTTATGGGGACACTATAGAACAAGTATAAATTTGTCGTGGCGAGAGGTTTTTGAAGACCCAATTTGCATTTACTTGGCTGGAAAAAGTTTACGATTAGCGAAATTTTCTTCCATATATGGCATAAAGAGACTCGGGCAGCCAGACGAAGGTATATCCAGCCTCTTTGATCACGGCATAGCGTCTCCGTCTCCTTAGGGAGCGCAAACACAGGAGATTGATGCAAGCGCAGGAGCCGCAACCATCTAAATGCGACGGACTCAAGCGGTGCAGGGCAGCCTCGGGCGCCACCAGTATAGGGGGCCATTTATTTACCCTAATGTACAGACACCCTCTGCAACACAAACGGGCCCACTGCTATCAGGGAGTGAGCACGATTACAAATTCAGACTGTGAGATGCCCACTAGGTGTAACTTATGCTAGACATATACGCTTTCTAATTCGTGAATAAACGTAACTTGTGCATTTGTTTACGTTATTTATGCAGCATAGTGCCCATACACCTTCTGCAGCCCGCACAAGACGGCTCGCGTACCCTACTGTGGCCGCATCCCTGATGCAGCCTCCTGAATTTTTTTAATATTACGAATTCATTTCCGTGTTCATCTCTCGCTATCACGAGCTATGCGTAGCCCGAGTGTGAATGTTTAGCGGGTACGTTGCTTGCAATTTACAAGGTTACGTTGTGAGATGTCTTACATACCTATCTCTCTACGTACTGACGTCCGCTCTCCTGAAGTGTTGTGTGCACAGACTCTGTGCCGATTTAGAGGCATTCTCAAAGTTCGACACGCGCACAAAAGGAACGCGCGTAGTATTAAAAAAATTAATCAATACAGCACATTGTTTTCAAATTAATTAGCTTTGGTTGATTTCTTCTTTGTACTCGTAACAAGACAGTGTTCATGCGGTATTCCATGGAATAAATAGAGCGAGATATTTACACTCGTCTGGTCGCTTGCTTCGCACATCCACTTGATGCGACGCAAGCGTTATGGCCATTTGCTTATGCCCGTTTTTGCTCAGACTCATGGACGTGGCGGGTTCTTGTAACAGCAACTTCTCGCTTGTGCGCGCGGTGGCGGCAGCGGCACGGGCTTGTTTAAACGCAAGGCGTGTTAGTACAACCATTTCGATGCTACACTAACTAAAGGGCGTCGTACAGTCGAAATCAATGTAGCGACCGTGTTCGCGCCCTGTCCGTTTGTATTTCGACGCTGCGCATGTTCGCGGCGTCTCTTTGCGTGTCCAGCTCTTGAGCTTTCCCAGTGACACAACAGGCGTCGCACCCTCGAACAATGCATGTCTACCCAAGCCTAATCACCGTCATGTCTAGCCACCGACCTAGGCACAGCCGTCACACCTGGCTTAACGATGATTGTATACCTAAGTATAATAATTACAGCTAAATTGAAGGTTAACCAAGTGAAACCAAGACTTAACCAGGCTAAATCAAGCTTTCGCCTTGCATATCCAGGGTTAGCTGAGCTAAGCCGCAGCCAGCTTCTCCTTGAGTGTTCGCCAGCGGAGGCCTATCCTGGCGCAAACCGTCTCGTTCCAGAGCGCAGTTCTTTTAGGCGCCCGTTCATGCGACGAGCACCGGCGTCGGGAAACCGACAGAACTATAAGCATCCGTCCATGTCTGATGCCTTTCTCTTGTGTTCGCGTCCTTGTGTATTCCCCGGTACCCACTTTTTCAAGAACGAAAGAGCCCACCGAAGGATGAAAAAATTGATGAAAAAATGAAAAAAACGCTGCCTAATGCGAAATTTGAGCGCAGCTCTTTAGGTGTTTTGCATTCCACAGGTTGCGTCGCTCACGCGTGGCTCACGCGGAGCGCATTCTCTCGCGGCGGCAACGCAGGCGAAGTAAGCGCATGCGCAGTGGGTCCGAAGCCAATGCGAGTGATTTGTTTTTTTTGGGGCCGGATTATTCCGATGCGGGTATTACTAGCGCGAGAAATCAAAACACATATTGAACTAATTAACAAAAATGGATTAAGTACGTTCTTAATTATTTTACGTTAGATATTGCAATTTACAAGTTGTAGCCGGTGAGATAGCAAGACGCATCCACTCTAAATGAACTTACAAGATTAGACCAGATTGGAGATGTTATTTCCCAAAGTGTGGGACGAAATCTATGGATGTTCCAGTTACTTTTGTACTTCATTGCATAACAGAGCGTTTTGTTAAAGAAACAACTGGACCAGCAATGCATTT
The DNA here is from genome assembly GCF_023375885.2 of Dermacentor andersoni. NCBI lineage: Eukaryota > Metazoa > Arthropoda > Arachnida > Ixodida > Ixodidae > Dermacentor > Dermacentor andersoni. The sequence goes on from NC_092818.1 coordinate 175,507,209, forward strand.
TACGGCGAGTTTGATGGCGCATATATCCAAACTGGTGTAATTATAGAAATGAATTCCCAGTGGATACGCCTGACTAACTCACCGAGTATAATTTGTAAATTGCAATATGTGATGTAAAGTAAATAATTAGGAATTACTATTTCTTTAATTATATGAATATGTATTTCGACTTTTCGTGCTAGTAATGTCCACCCCTCTGAACAATGCAGCTCAGAGACTATAATTATATTATCTGCAACATGCGATCTTTGAAATTCTGCAAAACTTCAGAATTATCACCCCGTATGTCACTCCTTAGGCAACGCAACATGCGGCCTAATTAAACAGAATATGCTCACACACAGCCAACGAATGTGCCTGTTTTCTGTGGTATAGTCCTGCTTTCGCTGTACTTCTGCCTGCAGATAGATGGGCGTTGACGTGTGATCAGGCGCCGTTACTTCACTCATTGTGTGTAGGAGTAGCTGTGGTGCTGACGAATGTGGCATTGGCAGAGACAGAACGGCACCGACGCTGCCAGCGTGGCTTACGCATAACGTTACGTGGACTGTAAACGCTCCTCAAATGACTCCTGATGTAGGGTCGTTTATTGAGCCGCGCTGTCGAACCGGCTCCCGCCCGCGCCGTCGATCGTAGCCTTGATAGCTGGTTCCGAAATGGCGTGGGATCTCATTCACTGGCACAAGGGACAATCGAATCATCTTTCAGTGAGGGCCGTGCGCAAACGCGGATATACACCTACTAGCAATCCAAAGTGTAAAAACAAGGGGGGGGGGGGTAGGGGGGAGAGAAAGAGAAACCGAACAATTACCAACGAATCGGATTATTTTATTTTTTTGTCTCCGCGTTGTGCTCCCGTGTCCCCAGGCAACTCTTACCAGAGACCACGGTAACAAGATCGAAAGGCTTTTTTACCCCCCTCCACCGGTTCCCTTATTTTTTGTTTTCGCGCTTTGGGACCGGAGGTCAGATAGAGATAGCCAAGCGCAGGCACGCTTCTTGTGGCTTCGGATGGAGCTCCACCGGCTGCCACTACTGCCGCGCAATACCCGCTTGCAACCCGTCGGTCGTCGTTCCCTTTCATTCGGCGTCTGGCCACAAGACGGCACCGGTCGCCGCTGCGCGCAGCATTAGAGCCCAATTGGCGCTCGCTAATAACGCGGGCACCGATGGCGGCCTCCCTAATAACGGTCCCGGCGTAATGGTCTTCCGCCGAACACCTCCTCCTCCTCTTCACTCTCCCAACGCAGCCTCTCTTTCGATGCACACCGAGTCTACCTTGTTCTGCCCCTATGTTTCCTCGCCTATTCTCTCCTACTTGATATCAGTAGTTTTATAGGGAGCGCACGCACGCACGCACGCACACACGCACGCACACACGCGCGCACGCACGCACGCACGCACACACACACACACACACACACACACACACACACACACACACACACACACACGCACACGCACGCACACGCACGCACACACACACACGCACACACACGCACACACACACACACACACACACACACACACACACACACACACACACACACACGCACACGCACACGCACACGCACACACACGCACACGCACACACACACACACACACACACACACACACACACACACGCACAGGGACATAGAGAGCGATAAAGAAAGATAGGGCTGCGGAAAAAGCGACGCGTACGTGACGCTCTTAGATCCACAGCGTCAAAGCGCGGCGTAGCACTCCACCAGACGAAGTGCGTGCAGTTTTGCAAAAACGAGCGCAACGTTCCGTCTTCTGGGTTGTTTTTCTCTGAGCCATGCTGGCGCCTTCCAACACATATTTTTCGCATCGCCTTCGCTCGTTCACGCGCTAGAAGCTAGCAAAGCAGCAAGAGGTCTTTGTCATGCGCGCTGCCAGAACGGTAGACCGATACCCTCTTGCGAGTATAGTCAAACGCTGCTCGACAACATGGTCAGCTTGGGAAATCCTGCACGGAACATCGTAGAGGAAGCGCCAACGGAGTTCCAACACGCCGTTAGTCCCATCGTTTTCGTCCTGCACCTTCTAAATGTTCTTTCCTCTCTTCTTTGTTGCTTCCTTTGTTCACGCTGCCTTATCGCTGGTGTGCTGGCCCTTTTGCTGTGCGCTTCATTTTTTTTTATTTACTTTTTATCCCTTGCTTCATTTATTCTGTCGCCAGGCGGCCGCTCCCCCAGAGCCCTCCCTACGTACCATTCCCCGCTCGCAAAGTTTTCCTTTTTGTCGCGACCTGTCTTTGGCAAGCCATTTGCGCTGCAATGACGGGAGGACGGAAGGATCGTGGCCCTGGCAGAAATTATCCATGGCCACGCGCCGGCACATTCTTGATATTTGGCGGAGTGCGCTCATTGCCTGCGGCTTTCGTTTTTGTCACGCGTTCATCCCACGCACCTTTGTCCTTTTGTTCCCTCTTAGACTCGATCGCTTGCCGATTAGGGTAATTTTCTTCCTAGTTGTTCTAAAATTCAAGAAATAACTAAACTTGCCATCATATATGTGCGCATTGATGTATTCAGAAGAAGAGAAAATTAAACAGAGCTTTCACTGTCACTATGTAGCACTTCATTTATATTTTCTTCGAAGAAGTCCAGATAAAAGTGAACTGGGTGGTATAATTGAGAGGTGATGGCTATTAACGCTATAGAGAACCCGATAGCTTAATGAGAACTGGAGTGATTGACCAAGCCATACGCTTGATATTCTACTCGGAATTATTAGAGCGAAATATGAAAACAAAAAGAGGAAAAAGACAAGAGAAATGTGACAACAAGGAGATTTATGCAAGTGCGCAAGAACAGACGCAAATGTAAACGACCTCTTTTAGGCACGTGTCTCGCACGAAAGTCTAAAGTGCTTTGTGAGCCTCGACCTCACCGCCCCTCACCTTTCCTCATTATTCATGTTGCCACCATCACCAATGGCATGGCCCCGCGAGCCGATCGCATGCGGCTGGCTTGCTGTCGTTTATTTATTCGCTTTTTATAGAAAAAAAAGGGGGGGGGGGGGGCGTACGCGAGCGAGGCTCGTGTATTTAGATTAAGGTGGGCGCGCAAGGTGTGCAAGAGCCCAGGTGGTCAAAAACATTCCAGCGTCGCCCACTACGGCACGTCTCATTGTCATATCGTCGTCTCGGGACGGAAAACTCTTGAATTTAAACAGCATTTCATATTTTAGAGCTTTAATCGCCGGCATAGCAAAGGAAAGTTTGCCTCCGAAAGTTCGCAGCGCCGGAAAAGCGATGTACGACGGCATGATGGTGCAGATTTAGCGCCATCATTCACCACACACAGCACTGCTGCCGAAGTAAAGAAAATGTAACGAAGGGCGACAGTATCGACGTATTTCTTTTCCCTGCGTCGTCTTTCAGTGTCCTTTCAGTGAGCCTTCGGGTGTGAAATTCTTGTTCGCTTAGCTCTTACAGGAGCTTGTTTAACAAAAATTTCTTTCCTCACCTAATTAATTTCGAGAACGGGCTTCAAATAACTATTATTTGGCCGCCTAACTTGAATAACTAGATGTTAATTAACGTACTTTTGTTAATTACGCGCATAATGGCAAAAATTACTCTTCACGTAGAGCCTGCCAATGTGGACAATTGAATGCTAACAATAAATTTGCCATGACTTATATTGGTATAAAAAAAATTCGTGCTGTTAGAAAAAAAAAACCGGTATAATCCACCAACGAGCTCAAAGAACTTCAACGAAGCGAGAAGTAGCAAGCAAAAGGCAGGATAAGAAAGAGAAAGAAAAAGAAGCTGTGTCTCTCTCCACTTCTCCACCACCAGGGAACGCCAACTCCACAAACTAAGACCACTTGAACTAAAGTAGTCACTATGCATATATATATATATGGATACAAGATCGAAGGGCTTCGCGTCAGACCCGAAGGTATAACATAACAAAGGTATAACGAAGGTATAACATAAAATTTTAGAATTAATCCGTCAGCATGTTCCACTCCAGTGCGTTTATTTTCATAATCAAGCCCCCTGGTATAACAGGTTCCTTAATATGCTCTCAAATAGGAAGAGACGCCTTTTTCGCAACGCTAAACGAAAAAGCCTGCACATTGGCTTGCATATAAAAATGCTGCCTCTAACTACTCAATTACTGCTAAAAATATCAAACACACATTTTTCAGCAAAACCCTGCCATTACTACTAAAAACCAATCCAAAGCGCTTTTAGAGCGTAGTAAAACGCAAACGTGAAAATAAGATTGCATTAACACAGTCTGGTAGTCAGGTTTCCAGCTATCTTTGCGCAGACGTCTTGAACAGCGCGTTTGTGCAATCATTTTCGTCTCCCGCACCTAACAACGAACGTCCCGTCCTACAGGGCTGTAACTTTCCTGTTATGGACCCTATTATATTTCATGAAAAAGAATAAAAAAAAAAGCGATAATTTGAAAATTACTTCTTCCTGCGGTGTCGATGAAATCACCATCAAATTCTTAATTAGCACAGTTGAATATTCGGCTATCATATTGCAATATCTATTTTCGCAATCATATAACTCTGGCATGCTTCCGCTAGATTGGAAAACAGGAAAAATCATTCCCATACACAAATCAGGTGACACTCATAATCCTTTTAATTATAGACCAATTTCTCTTACCTCAGTACCTTGTAAAATTAAGGAACATGTAATCTACACACATCTCATTAACTTCCTTGACGACAATAATTTCTTTGCTCCTCACCAGCATGGGTTTAGAAAAAACTTTTCTTGCGAAACACAGCTTCTAACATTTACAAACGATTTACACTCTAACCTTGACGCAGGCTTCACGACGGACTGTATAATTTTGGATTTCGCTAAGGCATTTATTTGACAAATTGTGTCATGCTCTACTCTTACACAAACTAAGCATTTTAAACATGGACCCTACACTACTTAATTGATCTGTAGCTTTCTTAGATCGCGCGTTCAGTTTGTTTCTGCCAATGAATCTAATTCTTCTTTAGCCCCTGTCGGCTCAGGCGTCCCTCAGGATCTGTCCTGGGCCCACTTTTGTTTCTCATATACGTTACCTTCTACTACTTCCCTACGACTTACCTACTAATATTTCATCAAAGATATCTTTATTTGCAGACGATTGTGTGATATACGGCAAAATTTCCAATGACTGTGATGTAACAGCTCTACAAACTGACTTAAATAATATAACTGATTGGTGCAGCACGTGGAAAATGCCACTTAACATTAAGAAGTGCAAAACTATGAGGGTTTCTCGTACTAACTCTAGTTCTCCTAATTATTCTCTCACTAATATATCACTCGAATGTGTGACCTCGTATCGTTATTTAGGAGTGACCATAACTAACAATTTGTTTTGGAAATCGCATATTGATATTATAGTGCCCAAAGCTAACCGGACTTTAGGGTACCTGCTCCGAAATTTTTCTCGTGCACCATCATTAAAACAATTACTATATACCACTTACGTTCGCTCGCAACTTGAGTATGCTTCATCAATATTGTATCCCTGGCATTCAACACTAATACATGCGCTGGAAGCTATACAAAACGGCTCAGCCCGTTTCATTTTATATAACTTGAATCGTACAGCAAGCGTAACACACATGAAATGTTTATTAAACCTGCGTCTCCTATCCGACCGCCGAAAACACACACGCATCTCTCTTTTTCACAAAATCTATTATCATAACACCTTTTTACATACTCTTTGGATCAGACCAGCACCTTTCATTTCTTCTCGCCGGGATCATAATCAGAAAGTTAGCATATCGCATTTAAATACTATCATGGGCGCGAATTCATTCTTACCAATGACTAGCAAGGACTGGAACAGCTTATCCCCTTCATTAACAGGTATAGTTAATCCACTTATGTTCAGAAATGCACTTGAAAACGAACTTTTGTAATATACTTACCATTTGTCTTGCCTATGTGTATGTACCTTTCTCTATTGCAGTGTTCTCATCAGCATCATGATCAAAAAGTTAACAATGCATTTTGTAAATCTACTGTACATAATATGTTTCTCGAACCTCTTTACCATTGTGTACATCACATTTGTATTTGTATCTTTTCTACCTCTGTTTGTTATCATCGGATGTCAACTCAAAATTTGGAATTATTACTGCTGTTATTTATTTTGTTTGAGTTACTTTTACCGATGTTTGCTTTGTATTCTCTTAGCCCCTCCCCTCTATAATGTACTATGTACCTTGAGGGTAAAATGAATGAAATGAAATTAAAAAAAAGAAAGAAGAAGACCAACCTTAGGGCAAATGTTTTTACTGACCTTTCGGCCGAAGGCTAGTCCTCCGGCCGAAAAGTCAGTAAATGCATGTGCCGTAAGGTTGTTACTTTTTCTTTCTTTAAATCTTTATATATATAATATTTTTTTTGCCACATCCTATATCATCGCCGCGGGCATGTGCCAGGCCGTAAGAACGCCGCCGAAGTAGCGCGCGGGTAGAAAAACAGAGACGATGACGACGTTGCATTGACTCACCCCAAGTTGAATAGGCCGCAAGCCGTTTCTCTTAGACTGTTACAGACTGGTTCATATCCGTGTCAGGACGTTCTGCACGAAGTTTACCCCGACGTATATCGCGACGACGCCTGCCCGTCCTGCGGGCAGACCTCCACTCTAGCACACATTCTCTGGGAGCGCGCGTCGAGTTACCCCAAGTTCAGCGAGGAAGAGTGGGACTCGCTTCTGCGTAGCCCCGCTCTATACAAGCAAATCCTGGCTATCGGGCGTGCCCGCGACGGGCCCGTGGGCTAGACCTGCCGGTCCCGATTTGGGACTAGCCGGGTGCGCGACAAGTTCGCGTCCTCGCCGGACCTCCAATAAAGTTCTTTTCACTCACTCACTCACTGCTCTTATGACTTTGCTTTCCTTCGAGAGTGGCTCACACCCACTATGGGGGATTGGCCAAGAATCGGGTGATTTAAGACAAATTTATCCGAGTTTGAAAAGAATCACTACTGAAAAATTTTGAATGGCTAAAGAAATGAATTCAGATAAATTTTCAGAATTTAACAAGGAGATCGTCCTGATTCAATTATATGCCCCACAACAGCTGCATCAACATCCCTATGACAATGTCCCAGAGAAGAGGCTCCCAAAGATAGAATTGCACAAGTTAACACATGGAATCGTTATAATAGTGTAATAGCAGATGATCCGTAGCGTTAGAAAAAAAGTGTCCGACGATTACGATTATACCCAATGCGAAATTTGCGCGCAGCTCGATACGTGTTCTCATTTCGCGATATATTGAGGCGAATCATTTCAGACCCCGAAATCGCCGCACCGACTGGCCGTGGTAGCGCCTTCGCAGGGGGAGGGAGGGGGGGGGTGCATTGCGAACGCTGGCCCCAGCTGTGGAATAAGGCGGCGACGAACGCCGAAGCCCAACCCAGAAATGAGGTGCCCTCTAAAAAAAACTAAAAGTAATTGGTAGCGCACAGCTGCGAATGTTTACTCCAACCCATACCACTCGAATGCGTGCAAGAGTTTTGATGCGTATTCGCGCAGCTATCGCGTCACTGCATCGCGTTGAGGGCGAAACTGCAACATTTTCTTTAATATGTAGCCAATTACATAACCTCATTAGGCGTGCTTAACAGACACCTGCGGAGACCGATCAGACGAAAGTGACGCGACCGCTTAACGCATTGTCTTCTGAAAGAGGCCGGAAACGGATCGCGTTGTGTTGCCGTTACGGGCTCAGCTCGGTGATCCGGCCGCTCACCTGAACACGAGCGAGTTGTCCCGGCGCACGCCGAGGAAGGGCAGCGCGAACGTGGCCACCCAGGCGTCGGTGACGGTGCAGTCGAAGTACGGCGCCGTCCACAGCCCGTCGCGGGCGGCCACCTGCAGTCCGCTGGCCACGTCGAGCACGCTAGTGCCGTAGCGCCGCAGCAGCCACGCCGTGTAGTTCGCGCCCGCGAGGCGGGCGAACCACGCGCACTGGTCCACCGAGTCCGCCTCGTACGAGTAGTTGCGGTGGAAGGCGAGCCCCCCGGAGGGCGACGCGTACGCGAACACGCTCAGCACGGGCGCCTCGCGACCCCGGGGCACCACCAGCAGGCCGCTGCCCAGCACGCCGTCCTCGCTGAGCACGTTCATGCGCGCCAGCGTGTAGTAGAGGTCCTCGCCGTACACCAGCTCGGTGTCGTTCTGCAGCCGCGCCGAGAGGGAGGTGAGCAGGTTGGCCGTGCGCACGGCCACCTGCGCCTGGCGCTCCAGCAGCGGCGACGCGGCGGAGCGCGCGTTGGGCCGGACGCCCAGCGGGGCGAGCGAGACGCGGCTGCACGCGGTCCAGTGCTGGGACTCGTGCACGAGCTGCAGAGCGGCCGACACGTTCCGGCCTCGGCGCACCAGGCTGAGCACGGCGTCGGACCAGCGCGGGTGGTGCGGCGCGGAGGCGCTGGTGGTGGAGGAGGGCAGGGCGGCCTGGGGCCAGGCCGCCAGCTGGCCCGCCAGCAGGAGCCAGGCGCAGAGCAGGCGGCGGCGGCCCATGGAACGCTCCTCAGGGCCCCGACGGCATCGCCCGCCGCGCTGGCCCGCTGCCCTGCACGTAGGACGAAGGAGGCTCGTTCAGTCGCCGAACACACAAACACGAACAGCGGGGCAGTGGGGAACGAAGATGCGCGAAGCTGCTCGAGCGGCTCAATCAGGCCTGTGAGCTTTGACTATACTGTTTTGCTTATCTATTGACGCTGGCGGGTGCAGGAGAAAGACAAGGGGTTTAGCCAGTGTAAAACCGGCTGGGTACTCTGTACTGGGGAAAAGGGCTTAAGGAATTAAACGTGTCAGAGTGTAGACGATGGTGAGCAATGATGTACCCCTTTTACGTGCCGATTAAGTACATCAGGAGCAGAGGGGATGTGAAAATGGTGACAGCTGCGTTGTTTATATTAGTCGTCTGTTCAAGGGTGTACATGGTGAGTCCGGACGTCATTGTCTTGACCTACGAAAAGGTTGTCGCTTATTAGCGTATATTTCTTACGCAAAAAAGGTTGCATGAACAAGGAGACGTGTCCACTGTTTATTTATTTATTTATTTATTTACTTGAATACATTCAATGTCCGAAGGCGTTACAGAACAGAAGGGAGTCGGTAACATAAGCATATACAAGAACAAAACACACCAATGCGGCTGCTAAAAAAAGAAGTAATGTTCAACAGCAGCCTTAATTAAATGCAAGTACATCAGTCATTTCGGTGAGAGGGGCGGGTAGGTGGTTCCATTGCTTGGAAGTATTGATAACAAAAGTTATGAAAGAGGTCCGTGAGGGAGAATGGTACGTTTACGATATGTTGGGGATCAGCTCTGCGTGACATATAAGATGTTTCTTAAATAATATCGTATTTTAATTGTGAATTATAATAGATCCTATGAGAGGAATTTACCCTACCGCAGTCCCGATGGACCGGATCACTGTTCTACAGTGATAACAGCTCTTTAATATTATTTCGAAAATGTGCGTGTTTGATAAATGTCATTCTTTGCTGCTCTTCGTTTAGCGAGAATATCTGCGCCGCACTGTATGCAAAAAGTTCTGATCAATTTGGCAACACCGCACATGTGGCGGTGCGGGGCAGTCTTTTGAAGGTGCGCTTTCACTCATTTAATTGAGAAAGCTGTAGCCATCAAACTGCTACAGTTAGCTTCCAGACTCAGTAAAGTAAACGGTTATTCGTCCCACAGTAGTGCACTGTACCCGATCGACGAAATGGCTCTTGGATGCCCTGGTTACAGGTTTCCTGGTGGCTCGCACCAAAGTCTGCAACACACTACTCCACTGCACTTTCGCTACTCAGTTACTTGTCAGGCGAGATTGCTTTGTAGTGCAGCACTAAGAAAATCATTTCGACGTCGAGTACCTTCCGCGCGATGCTTCATTAGTTAGCGTTGTATAGTGCTCTTTTCCACGGAAGAGAAATCACTCGCGGCACACACGCCCACACAAGCGCGTGCGCTATTCTTGTTGATCTTGTCCGTAGTCCACTGGAGTCAAGGCTGTTCGCTTGGTAATTAAGGCGTTGGGCAGTAGCCAAGTGGGAATGCCTAGGTTTGCGATAGGACTAAGCGGTGTACAACATTCAACTGCCTCTGTTGTACTGGGTATTCGGTTTGTCATCGCTTCATCAAGTGGCACTCTTTTCTCGATTCGCCCGCTAAGCGAGTTTCAAGTAGTTACATGCTGATCTGTAAGTAAGGCTTATGGTCTCCTTTTCCGTATCGAAACAATCGCGCAGGCAATCTCCTAATTTTGTAGATAGTACTTTACTGCGCCTTAAGGTACGTCCGGTTCGCGTTCCGAAAATCGTGTCCGATAGTCGCTGTAATATTTAGGCAGGTGTGCATTGTAACAGCGTGTGCCTCGTCGCTTGCTTTGTAATTTTGGCACTGTGTGTTCGAGACAACACCGAAACCTTGCTTGCCACTTGTAGGTGCACGCTCAGAATATAATTTAAGGCTAAGGCTGGGGTATTCCTTTCAGGTGACTACTTGAACAAGCTGCAGGGGTCTCCAAGGGTCCAAGAAAACGAGCGTGCAAGGGAACTGGCCATTGAAGCGACTTAACGGGAGGCTGATATGACCGAGTCACCTCTGCTTCAACTTATGGCAAATAAGGCCAGAAAAGACATGCTAGCGTAGGAAGGTGGGCCGATGCTTACGCTCTTACAAAATATTTAAGAAAACATTGCTACATTTGTGTGGCATGCGAAAGAGACCTGCCCGGTTGCTGAAATTTCAAAGGAAAATAAAACTTACAGCGAATGATAAGCGTGCGCAGTATTGCGTGGTGGCGGCGGTTGAACAACATGTGTGATTGTCCTCCGTATTTATCGCGCAGAGAGGAGTTGGTAGGGCCGCTCTCTCACAAGAAGTATACTTATGCAGAACCCCTACTTCTCACAGACAGTCGCGGAAATAGAGAAAATACCTAGGTTGCGTGTCATTCAGAAACAAGGATAGCTGGCATTTTGCTAAAAATAAAATAATCACGCAGGACACATCATTATGAGAATCTAAGTCTATGTTATAGTGGTAGTAGATGAATGTTAGCGGCGCGCGATGACACGATGTTATCCATTTGCGCGCTTATTGTGCTTAGCACTAATGTTAAGAGATTTCTTGACGTTTCATTGTGGGAATTTGCTGTGGGTTTTATAGTGGATGCAACTACACAGACTTCTTTAAAAAGAGAACGTTTTCCTTTGTGTTGCTCAACGACATGTGATGCATCTAATGTTACGGCATGAATTTTGAACCTGTGGCTTCACTGTAATCGAGAGACGTATGTGCACTGACGAAGAATTTCGGCGTTTAGGAAAAAAAATATTTCAGCAAAAGACGATACGTACACTGAATTTCGTGTGTGTTCAGAAAAAGTTTATTTCAACAAAGGATGATACGAACTCTGAGTCGCAATGATGGCACACTTCCACCAAGACGAGAAAGTACGAAGCGCTGTATACACAGCCCGTTTTCAGAGAAGTAGCCAAGGCCACACTCACTAACATCATCATCATCATCAGCCTAGTTACGCCCACTGCAGGGCAAAGGCCTCTCCCATACTTCTCCAGCTACCCCGGTCATGTACTAATTGTGGCCATGCTGTCCCTGCAAACTTCTTAATCTCATCCGCCCACCTAACTTTCTACCTCCCCCTACTACGCTTCCCTTCCCTTGGAATCCAGTCCGTAACCCTTAATGACCATCGGTTATCTTCCCTCCTCATTACATGTCCGGCCCATGCCCATTTCTTTTTCTTGATTTCAACTAAGATGTCATTTACCCGCGTTTGTTTCCTCACCCAATCTGCTCTTTTCTTATCCCTTAACGTTACACCAATCATTACACCAAACTAACATATAACCACATAAACCCACGGAAACGCACAATTAAGGCGCGTTTATATTCCGACGTTAACGGCGCGCAGGCGGGCGTCGATCGACGCTGGGCGCGTAGGCCGCGTCCGGTTACGTTGGCTGCGCCAGTGGGTGTAACCATAGGCCTAACTATCAAAGCTGTTGTTCACGCCAACGTGACGTAACGTGTGTGCGTGGTTACGCTGTATACGTCAGACTATATTTAACGCTTTTTAGCACTTTACCCTGCTGTCACCAACTGGTACTGACTCAAGCTTGCACTCACCCCCAGCGCTACATGACAGCGCAACCAACCACCGTCGTTGCTCAAGGAACTCTTTGCTATAGACATAATACATGTATACATTTCTTGCTTTTACACTGTCATAAAACGGCAAGCGTTTAGCTAATTCGTGTTCCGAGAAAGCCTTTTAACGCAGCACCATAGCGCAGCGTACAAAGTCGCTCAAAATACAAGTTCAAAATAGAATGTTCTCCAAGTTGTGGAAGGGCGCGGACGCACGACGAGACCGTGGCAGTGTTAACCGGCTCGCGAATTGCCAACGCTATTAAAAGAGTGTAGGCACCAATTTTAGAAGGTAAATTGACTAAAGCGTATGGTTTTTGCGCTTACGAGGAATGCTTTCATGAAGTATGACGATGAACCCCGGTATGCCTGACAGCATGTGCCTAAATGGTAATTTATTTCAATTTGAAGTCTAGAAATGAAGCGTGGCTCCCTTCTCCGGACTCGCCGCGCCAGCCATCATGAAAACGTCATCCATGAGAACGAAATAGTTCAACGTTAAAGGCTCTGATGGCGACGTCATTTTCATGACTGCACGTGCGCTTGCTTTTTAAAAGACGGCCGGAAGACGCAAGTGCGAGCTTTGGCATCGAAAAACGTGAGCGAACGTGTGAAATTCGGCAGACGATGTATGAGTTACCCGCAGTGGTTGCTCAGTGGCTATGGTGTTGGGCTGCTGAGCACGAGGTCGCGGGATCGAATCCCGGCCACGGCGGCCGCATTTCGATGGGGGCAAAATGCGAAAACACCCGTGTACTTATATTTAGGTGCACGTTAAAGAATCCCAGGTGGTCGAAATTTCCGGAGTCCTCCACTACGGCGTGCCTCATAATCAAAAAGTGGTTTTGGCACGTAAAACCCCATAATTTAATTTTTTTTTAAATGTATGAGTTCGTTGTCGCTTGATAGTTCACGAGAACTCCGCGATGCCGGGTACTCCTGATTTACGTCACTCAAAGGTTATCCGCCTCTGCTGGTGGGAATCTTGAAATCTGGAACGGTGCGATGGATAGTTACCGGGGACACGATCGTGCACATGCCGTCCGTTATTATGGTCACCTAAGTGCTGGGTTTATACCAAAGAGAGACAGAGAAATAAATCGTCACCCTAGGATTTGGTGCCTGCGTTTAAGCGTTCGCATTTTCTCAACGTCAAGCATTTTTGTCCGAGTCAACGTAGTTTTTGTCGTTTAAATAATGTAGTTTAAAAACGTGCGACTGGGTATCTGCCACTGGGTGTGTGCCACTGGATGTCAGTCGCTGTTCAATAAACCTCCTTGGTTCATGGGCCATAAACCTGGGTTGTTGGTATCACAACGAGACCAAACAACACGAACGTAGTAGCATCACGTAATGTCTCGCATGACGGGCCCGTAAACTTGAGTTGAATCTGCTTGAATTTTTGTTGGCTCATCCCAGGCACTTGGCGACAAGTAGGCAGGTTCCTGTCTCGCCTCGTTTCGGGCCTCTTCAATAAAGAGAAAATGTAAGTGGGCAATGTTTGAGCGACCATCGGACTCCCAGCACAGCAGGCCGAATTTTCTAACGGTTAAGGAAATGATCACTTTTTACAGCGAAGGTGTATATGGCTAGCCGATTCGTCCGTCCGTCCGTCGCCTGTACGCCGAAAACTCCTCCGGCGCAACCCCATGCGCATGCACGAAAAAAAAAAAAAAAAGGAAGCAGGGAGAGGCGCCCGATTGGCTGCGCCAATAGTGAAGTCGTTGCTCGCCGTCGCAGCCGAGCGCGCGCGCAGGAGCTTCTTTCCGGCTCCAAAACGAGTAGGCCACGCGTCGATCTTTCGATCAGCAACGCCGCGAGCAGAACCGGGAACGAACTCGTCTACTACGTGCCGATGCTACAGCCCGAGCACAAGAACAGGCTCGTGCAGCCGAGCGCAAGCTGCAACTGTGTACCGAGTATCCGGCATTCTATCAAGCCGTCGTGTATTGAACCATCGGGATTAACCCAGTGATAAACACCGGGGCCGCGTGTTTCAGCTTCGCTGGTTAACCGTCTGTACGGAGTGCTTGGGCGGCGATTCCTTTTATTCAAAAAGCTGGAGTGCTAATAATTAATAACAACTGATACAAAAAACAGCTATGGTTGTATACCACGAAGTTAAATCTAATCCAACTGAATTTTCAAGAAGTTTCTCGATACAGATCACAGCCACAATTTACGACACATCATCTACAAGAAAGATACGCTTCGTACTAACTACGCCGCACAAAAATTAACATACTAAATTCCTGACTTCCTTAACGAACACCCCACCGTAATGACATAAATTGAAGAAAGCTCTTCCATTCATATCTTTAAAAAGAAGATGCACGGCTACCTTTTAAAATGCAAGGCTAACTTTACACAACTTTCAATTCCTTGTTTTATCATATGTAACTTGCATATACTACACTTGTCTGTTATTTTTCTTTGTTCTTAGCTGTTGCTGTGTATAAGGTTTTTTTGTCTTTTTTCCTGTGTAAGTCATCTCAACATACATATGTTATGCCTAATGGCGTGACTTCCTTGAAAACCACGATGTGCTTTCTTTTCCGACCTATGCTCATATTTTTGTATACGACAGGTTATTCACAGGTGTAAAAGTGGGTGATCGGCGCTCTGTGAGGCTTTCTGTGCCTTTACGCCGATCCCCTAGCAACTATGTATACTGTTTGTCTGAAATAAACAAGTTTCACGTTTACTTTTACCCAAATGGGACGGGGACAAATCATCATCAAAAACAAAAAAGCTTGTAAAAAAGCTTATAAAAGTATCAAGCGGAAGTGGAGCATAAGAGTGCAAAGGCTGTGCAGAGACTACTGAGCTACGCGTTGTGTACCGATGCGGTGAGGCAGGAGACGAAGCGACGGGCCGACGAGATACGTGTAGCCGTGGAATGCGAGAAAGGAGAGAGTCAACGCGCGGTCGAACAGCGGTACGCCCAGCGAACGGCTGCTGAACAAGCCGCCGAGACCAAGCGGCGCCGACTGGAGAGCCGGTATTTACGGGACGCAGCCGCCTACTCTCAAAAGCATATTGTCGAAGACGAATTTAGTGCGACGTGACGCGTCTGCGATCGTACGTCGCCGGGGTGTTGCGGCCCGCCCACGTGGTGGTCCTCGAGCGAGCTTTTTCCGCGAGGACGTGAATTTGTTGGGGCTAGGCGCTACGTGCGGGGGAGGAATGCTTCGCGTTCACTTAGATAATCATCTAGGACGGTTTCTGTCATAACTAATAAAAAGGAGTCGTCCTAAACGTGTGCTTAGAAAAGCTTACTGCTGCATTGACAACTGAAATACAAAGTACAATGCACTGTGCACGACCTCAAGACGCAAGTCTGCTTCTTTGTCACGCCACAGAGAGGACGACCGTCAGGAGAACGCGAGAAACAATATTGTGCCGTCATAACAGTGGGGCTGACATCTCGTGCAAGGCTATGGACGGCGTGCGAGGAGTACCCGTAAAGGCCCGTTTTACCTCCGGTGGGGCAAAAATGCTTAAACGCAGCGGTGCAGATTCTCGCGAGTTTTCGCGAGCAGAGCTCGTTTGCTGCCGTAGCTCCCTCGAGAGCTTCAATGTTTACTTCCGTCTTTTTTCTGCCTGAAGGAGCCTAAAGTGACGACAGTGCACATTAGTGTTCAAACGACGACCAATCCCGAGCATTGGTCATGTAAATATTCGTTCGTTCGTATGTATGGGGTTTCTATACTCCGTTTCATACATCAGGTGCAACGCTGTGGAGGCTAGAGGTACTTTTTGCAGTGGCTGCGTTCGCATTTAGAAATAGTTCGGTGTTTCTTGACCCGATTTTGGTGAAAAATTTTTTTATATAAGCTCAGTTCTGAAAAAAAAAAAGAATTTACCCATAGAAACAATCCATGTACTTATACGGCTGCTAACATGTTGTTTTAAATCAATTTGCTTTTCGTTATTTTTTAATTGCAGCCCGTCGCGGCAGCTTCACGTGCATGCTCGCGCGAGCAAACGCCGCTGGCACGCTGCGACGCATAGACGGAAACGCGCGGAGTAATAAATTTTGGTGACCGTACTTCTTGCGTAGCTTCCACAGCGTTGCACTTGATGTATGAAACGGAGTATATACTCCGTTCCACGTTCCATACATAGCAGTCAACGTTGTGGAAGCTACGCAAGAAGTTGGGTCAAGTTCTGGGCGGTCCCTGTGTCACCGCCCGCTGGGCGCGCTGACGCGCGTCTTGCAGGACCTTTTTACCCTCGTATTCAAGAACTCAACTAAAGTTGAAGCACATGCTTGACTTAATTTATATGACGCCTGTTGTGAACGCGTCGGAGGAAACGCAGCGAGCGTCCTGGGCACGATCACGCCAGGCGTCCCTCAGACCAAGTAAAGCATGGGCTTCATTCAACTTAAGTTGCGTTCTTGAATACGGCGGTTAATAGAGCTTATGCAATCCGATTCTCGCGTACCGTCTACGCTTCTCTGGGCGTTCTTCCCATGCGTCGCTGCGCGCCAACAGCGGTCGTTCGCGCGAGCATGCACGTGTGGCTCCTCGCGACAGGTTGCAAATAAAAAAAAAACCCGAAAAGAAGAACAAAACAACAATGATTTAAAACAATGCGTTAGCAGCCGTATACCCCCCAGTGTGTTTATTTCTAAGGATTAGAACTTGTTTCATTCAGTATTGAGCCTATACAAACAACAGTTGCGAACAAGTGCGGTCAAAAACATCCAAGTGCGAGCGAAGCCACTGCGAGAAGCCTCTCTAGTCTCCACAGCGTTGTCTACTATGTATGGAACGGAGTATAGGTCACGTGAAGGGTTACATTGCAATGGAGCCGTTTAGCGCAGTCATTCACTCGGTGCTGCTGAACCTCCACCTTTCTTCTACTGTTAATCATCATCATCATCATCATCATCATCATCATCATCATCATCATCATCATCATCATCACATTATTATTATTATTATTATTATTATTATTATTATTATTATTATTATTATTATCGATATGATAATATATATAGACTTGAAGAGAGGAAAGGGCAAGCAAGGAACCGGAAGGGGCACAACGCCTGCCTATATGCTCTTCAGAAAAGTGGGGACATAAATACAGAAATAGAAGACACGCAAGCAAATGAAAAGCAGGCGCGGAATCTAATAACATCACTTTGTTTCACATTACGATAGTTACCGGATTTCCGTGTAATCAGTCGGAGAAAAATTTGTGCCCACGTGCAAAAAAAAAAAAAGAAAAGGAAATCGCTTCGCGACAGTGACAGTATATAGAGGTGCTGCTCTGGCGGTTCGCGCGGACACAAGGACCAGATTTTCCTCACGTTCTCGTTCCACGATACTGCCCGCCCGAGGGTTCGTTTTATTCGCTTCGTGATGGCAGGGGCGCCCCGTGCAAGTGGCGGCTGCGATAAACGGGGAACGGACGACGACGTCGCGCCAGACAAGTCGGTCGCAAGGAGTGACGAAGTGCACTGTGCGTGCGGACACCGTCGCGCGGCGGTCGCGGAAGGGGCGAAAAGGGGGGGGGGGGCTCTACCGTGGCTCCCCTCTCGTCTAATGAGTGTCGCAAGACTGATTGCCGAAACTGCCGCCGCGGCCGTGCTCGGCGCGCTGTGGCGCGAAATGACGGAGAACCGATAACCGCCCTTGCGCACGTGCGGGCAAGAAAGAAGCTGCACCGGGCAAGAACGACGGGCAAAAGGGTAGAAATACGCAAGGAAAAGAAAGGAATACCTAACCCCGACTCACGGTATATAATAAAATGCAGTTATGCCGTTAGGGGCACGGGAAGAAAAATGATTTATGGCAGACGCGCAGTTCCTTATAAAGTTCCTCGCACTCCGAATACCACTTTATTTTTTTTCCTGCATGCTTCTGTCATTTGGTTATTACGTTGCGCCTTGTTTGTGCTAACTTCCGGGGTCCAATATGGTTCCGCGGGCGATGCCTTAATATGCTAATCCCTGGTCTTTCAGGTCGCATGAAAGGGCGCTTGTATATATACCTTCCTTGATAAATTTTTGTGAATCTTTGAAGCAGTGTCTGACTTTGACGTGTTTTTGGACCTTTTCAGTGAAAATAAACTTGTGTTTGAAGGAAAAGGAAGACGCAAAATACATCTTTAGGTCTAAAATAGTTTTGCGTGGACGTGTTCTCAAGGATTGTGACGTTACAACAATATTTAGCTACTTAACTCGCACCTTTTCAATAATTTGCCTTGATACGGTTAACGGCATGTATTGGGCTGTTCTCAATACCCTTTAATTTATGAATCAGAGAAAAAGAGAAACAAAGGTGGAAAGACAGGGAGGTTAACCAAGGATCTGTCCGCAGTCGACTACACTCGCGGTTGGGGAAGGGTGAAATGGGATCTATTCAGAGCACGCAGTGCATTCATATACCAGCGTCTTGCAATCAGTACTTCGGGGAAATGCGTATATAAAAGCGAGAACTTATTGTGTTGCTCGTACCTGCTCTTCTGTCTTCAGACTTGTTACTTCCGACCTCGACAGTGCACCGCCGGGTGTAAGTGGGCTGGTGCCCACTGTGCACAGGGCCGCACGCATCATTCGATGTTGGAAGGAATGCAGCTGCCCTGCAGGTATACCTCTCTCACCAGTAATAGCAATTATAGTAGCAGCCTTTGGGGGAAATAATTAAGTGTGTGAACCATCTATTTTAGATATATACCTATATGACTGCTTCGTCAAGTAATTTTTCTCATTTGTACTTATCGCCGTTTTTCTTCCCTTTCTTTCCGTTTAGAGTCACGGTGAATTATGTACATATTTAGATGTGCTAATTCGACAGTGAAAAAGCGTCCGTTATTACTGCATATACCCCGTCGCATTGGTTTATTTACTTTATGTTCGTTCGCGTGGGGTGCATGATGTATGAATAAAAAAATCACTGTGTATGTTAGTTTAACTTTTTCCTCTGGACGAACAATCACCCAGCAATATTGCTATAACATCGTGAACTCGCTGCACACTCGATGAACACTTTCGTAAAACGTTTCCTCATGTAACGCGCTGAATTTCAGATTGCAAAGAAGGCAGTGCTTCGTGTTTCCAGAAATAGCGTAGTGTATTGGTAGTCTTTACCTGAGCAGAAAAGGCCTGTAATTCAGTCTTTTTTTCTTCATATAAAATCTCCCTACACGCGTTTGCATGCGGCTACCTGAGAGCACTGCTTGCTGATGACCCCCCTTCTGCTGTGAAATAGTATGGGTGTCTACCCTGAGCTAGATAGTTGCGGTGTCCGCGACAAGGAATTTTCAACTTGAACCAACCCTAGCACTCAACACTTCCTTTGTGGCGAAAGAACAGCGGAAAGATTAAGACATGGACACAAGAAGAGACTGGAACGAGCCTTAGGGAACTCGCATCGTTTCACTCGCCGCAAACCTCGACGTCAATCATGCAGCCCGAGCCGCCTACTCCGAGGTGGACGCGATTTGCCGCGCTAGCACTGCCTTTAACAACACGTCGCAAATCGCCTCCCCGCGGTGGTAGATTTTCGCGTCCCCGCCGACTCCCTGAGCCAGAACGTGTCCTGGGGGTCAAATAAGAGTTTTTCAAGACACAAGGCCGGCTGCCGCCGTTTTGCACGACATCTTGAGCGACATCTTGAGGTATGTGCGAAGGAAGCAAGAGCACGTCTAAAGCCGCCTCATTTCTTCACTGCGAACATAAATCATGAGCTGGAAAATGGGCCCAGCTTGTTCGCTTCTTCACCCGCCGTGGTTTCTTAGTGGCTATGGTGTTGGGCTGCTAAGCACGAGGTCGCGGGATCGAATCACGGCCACGGCGACCCCATTGTGATGGGGGCGAAATCATCCGTGTACTTAGATTTAGGTGCACGTTAAAGAAACCCATGTGGTCCAAATTTCCGGAGTCCCCCACTACGGCGTACCTCATAATCAGAAAGTGGTTTTGGCACGTCTTCATATAATCCTATAACCCTATGTAACCCTATATATGTTATATAGCCCTATAATCTGTTTTTAAAAATTTTGTTCGCTCCTTCGTTTGTCGCGCGCTGTTTAAGGCACGTCTGGTAAAAAAAGAAAAACACTTAAGAAAACGATTAACGGCAGGATAATGGCGGTGACCAGGAAGGTGACAGTGGCAGCATGACAAAGTCGGAGGCACAAGGACCACGACAACGGTGGTGATAGTGGCATGGCAGCGAAGCGTCATCGAGGGACACTAGGACTGCGATCATGTAGGATTCTGAAGACCAAGTTAGGGTCTCTACACGTACGAGTCGGGGCTCATAACTGCTAGTCACATTTCAAAGATAATGAATGAAAGAGTCAATGTGATATGTGTATCTAGTTTTATACGTCTGGAACAAGTTAAGTATTAGTCTGTTATATATCATAGCAGCATTAATACGGAGAAGAATCAACAGCTAGCCTTTATAAATAAAAGTGCGATTATTCAACTGTGCTGCTTACCATTCGGCGTCAATGTGCAAGTCTGTCCACTCACGAGCAGCACCTAGGTTAGGTCGCAGTATTGACTATACCAGACCACGGCTGCGTATAGTCCACACTATATACAGTGCTGAATATTTTTGCAATAACAGTAATGAGCTTAGAAACGTGTTTTAAAGTGTAACATATGTAAGACTGGTGATGTACGACGCTGTATATGTGTTTACCTTCGAACAGTGTTCCCAGAGAACGTATTCTGTGTTGTTCACTTTGAGGGATATCGCGTTCACTAGGCACCGAATGGCCGAGGCAGCGGGCAGAGGTGAAGGAGGAGGAAAAACATTTATGAAAAAAAGAACAGAAACATAATATAAAATATAACCAGATGTCTTGGTACTTATGCGGGGAGCGGTAATGATTCCAGGGCTCTTGCTCTCACCCGGGCCCGCAGATTACCCTTGCTGCCGTTGTATGTCGCGCTGGAAGCTGCGTCACGCAAAAGTGAGAGTATCCCCGAGAGGCCAATCACCAGATGAACATACGCAGGTCAGGTGCACGTTTGATTGCCGCACCCAAGCTTGTGAGTTTCGTGACGACGCTCGCGACGATTGTCTTTACGATATTAGCCAATGAGATGGTGCGTAGCTTCTTTGTCAGCCAATTACAGCTAACAAGGCGGCGAATTTTACTACACAGCGAAATCGAATGTGTGCAACGTAACAACGATGCACAGTGCTCATTCGGAAAAGAGCTTTCCTTTTGCCCACGCCGACTACCTTTCCGTTTAATGCATAAAGCCAGAGGTGCCTACTGTAGAAATCAGGCGCGCTCTTCGAGAAGTAATAACGTTCGGGGCTGCACATCGTATGCGGCCGCCTGAGTGGTGGTAGATGGAATACGGCCCGGGCAACGAAACTCGACACTTCAAATCGAGCTCCTGCTTGGCTTCGCCAACATCCAATAAGAACCATATTTGCCTGTTCATTTCCCCCCGGAACCAAGTGCTTCCGCGTTCACCGCCCGAATAACGGTAGGCGTAATACGGTCCCGGTCAGTTTTCGCCACTCTAAATTGAACTCCGACTCGGCTTTGCCTACATCCAATGATAAACAATTTTTTTTTTTTTCGGGGTCTAAGTGCTTCCACATTCCGCATTCAGCAATCGGTGCTCCGAAAGACATGGGGATCGACACTTCGGGAGATTGGCATCCATGATCCTATATGTATGATCGTGTCAGTCTTTCACTCAATCATTGCAAACAAGAAGTGGAAAGGGCAGCGGTCATTCAGAAAGGGCAGCAGGCATTCAGAAAGGGCATTCTGACGAGCCTCAGAAATATATGTTACGAAAGCGGATGTGCGAAATTACTTTTTTTTTTTTCGCGGCAATCTCGCCCGTGTGAAAGTTGTTGTGTATGCAATAGCGTTGACGGTGCGGCAGAATATATGTCGGCCAGACAGGGCGCTGCCTTAAGCCGTGGATAAAGTTAAGCGTTTCCAGTGTGCCGGACAGTGGCTGGTGAAGTCGGATACGTCACGCCACCAACGCTATGATCGCCGAAAATTTGGCCCTAATATGGTTCGACGCGTTGAAAGTAGCCTGCAGCAACGCGGCGGTCAGCACTTGCCGCAGGTCCTGGTGATACCTAAAAAGTAGGTGAGGTCCGCCTATGATGTCATTGCATTAAAACGAAAGAAAAGGGGCGTCTTTTGTGTCTCTCTCCTTCCCTTCTTCTTGCGCTCCATTCCATCATGCTTCCATAAAATACTAGTCCAGGGACCGCATTTTACAGCGAAAGCTCTATAGAACTAACCTTCCATAGTGTTTTCGGCGTCCGGCCGCAGAAACGGACTTAGCGATTTCTAAGAAACCCGTACGGGTGCAGCGCGGCGGCGCACACATGAAAATGCGGGACCGATTAGAACGCCCACCGTGAACAATAGCTTGACATCAAGGTCATCGCAATATATAAGCAGGATAGGTATCGACGCTAAATCTAGCTGCGTTATCGATGGGGCTGACACTTATAGTTCGTACACCCGAAGAACAACATGCGTACGAGGAGCGCCGGAGGGAACAGCAACGAGAATGTAAACAGCGCAGGCGCGAAACGACCGCCGACAAAGAATGTTTCCGCGATGCAACGCACTAAATAACGACCATTCCCCTTTGTGAAAATGGAACGGCAGCGAAAGTACTTTGCTTTTCGTTAGGGAGCTTTGACTGTCGTCAGCTTTCGCTGCCATTTCATCTTCACAGAGTGGAATCGTCATTTTTTGTAACATTTCTTTTCATTTTACATTAGTGTTGCCCTTCGTTATTAACCCCGGCACCGCCGCTTGGGCTAATGACATTGCTAGTTGACTAATAAAGTCGCTAGTTGGCTTGGACGAACTAGCGACTCCGCGTTCGGAATTCGGAATGAGGCGCCTGATGATACACCGCGTCGGGTGCCTCTGCGTTGCTTACATTATTTGCAAATGAATGAATGAATGAATGAATGAATCCACATGAGCAAGTCGAACCGCGCGAGACAGCGACTTGATTCCGATGAGCTAAGTCCTCTGTCTGAATGAGTTTTTTGTGTGCACTCGCACGGACCGCTGCTGATGCCGTCGAATCTATAGGTCCTATCTATATATGCACTCCACGGGCGGAGACAGACAAGAAGTGGGCCGCCTACGCCGACAGCGTTTCCTGCCTTGCGGGTGCCAATCGCGTTCCACGACACGGGAAATCGGTTCACTTCGCTCACATCATCGACGCTGCTGAAAATTTAAGCAGCTTGCCGAGTCAAATGACGTCGGTTCGGGAAAGACGCAACCCGGGCGGCAACGGCGGCGGCTGCGACAGCCAGAGCCGAGAGGGCGGCGGATGTGAATCGATTTCCAGAACTGAGCACCGAGGAGGCTTGTGAGAACGAACAGCGCAAGCACGAATGAGTGAAGGAGACGGAGATGCTAAGCGGCGTGACGCAGCCGTGCGCAGTTAGGCTTCTGCGTGCAGAGTGGTGGCGGGGGGGCAAGAAAACTGTGCATATCGCACGCACTGCGGGAACTGACGTAATGCGAAGGATATTGCAAGCAGCTGGCTGTGTAGCATTGTTTGGGATTCCGCAATGCGTTACGTGAGTGACTAATGTGTTTTTGTAAATCCAGTATTTATGTGTGTGAGGTGAGCATAGCGAGCAAGAATTAACGGGAGTGTGTGTGCGTGACGACAACAGCAAGACGACGACGACGGTGACGACGGTTGCATGATTTCTACAAACGATCGAATTGATGTAAACTAGCGGTATGGAGCTGCGAGATGGTTAAGAAACGCAGAAACTAAATGCTCACTGACTGCATCACGTGGTATTGCCTGGAGGGCACAAACAGGTGACTTGACAGCGATATTGTAGCACAACCTGAAGCTCGTGTCATTTTATGGTTGTTCGGATAAGTGGTGTGGAGCAGCTGCTCGCCTTGACCGAGCAGTGGTGACTGTCATAGTGGAATTCGATTCGCCCGGTCTTAGAGGAGCAGAGAAAAAAGAACGGGAAAGACATGCAGGTACGGTATTAAGCACCACCTGGTTATGGTGATGTGGGTAAGAGTGATTCTATGGTGATAGGGGAGAAGAGATGAAAGAGAATGATGAAAATGCATTGCTACGCGCTACAACTCTTAGAGTCTGTCACACAATCCACAAGTTCTAAAGTAGTGGAGCAACACATTTAAAATCTTCCATGTTGAACGCGGTGTTGTCCAGTGTCTGAGGAAGTTTTCCTCCGTCAATGGGCGATTGTCCCCTTTATCTCTCTCGACTGATCGATGCTAAAACTGCGCTCGCTCCCTCTTGGACAGAATATTGTTGTGGCTCAATGTGGAATAGCTTTCAATCGGGGACACGCACATAAGTAGTTATTCTGTGTGTGTCTGATATGTACAAGATTGAAGGACATTTAAAACAGAAAGCGAATATATATTTGTCGCTGTGACGTGTATTAGACGACTAGTACCATCCAAGTTTCTTAGAATATTTACGAGCGTCTAACGAGGAAAATCGGCATGTCACATGTTTGAAGTACAGACGATCGGCGAATGCAAAAGGAAGTGAAGCGTATGTTACTTGCACATCTGGGCCGGAGTTTTCCATTTGAGCAATGGACAGCAGTATACTCAGTGAAATATACGAGGAAGGTTTTTTTTCTTGGATTATGAAATGTATTTGTCATGATAAGTTTTGTAGCTCTGCAACACCAAAAGTTATAATAGCAAATGACCCCCAAAACAGCCTTAGCTGCACATTTGTTGAACACTGTTCTGCTATTGTGAACTGTTGTTCAGTATGGCTTGTGCTGAGTTTCTTCTATTTGCCGCTTCCATATTCCTGTCTCGTTCTCTACGCGGCAAATGGCGAAATTCAGCATCGATGAAACGAACAGCGGTCATTCTGACCATTCGGTCTAGATACGTATGATTCTCGACTGTGCTGCGTCAAGGGTTACAATCGTGCTTTCTTATGGCCTCAAATGTGGAGAATGTTCGTGTAGTTTCATGCAGTGAACGACAGTTATATTTAATGGAGTACGTATGTTTAAAAGAAGAAACAGCCGATTCCGTTTTCTGAAAGATTAAACAGCGCTCTGCGCTTCAACATTAATGGATGCTCATTGTCCGTACCTCTAGCCAGCGATAGCTTCCTTATACTGCACCACCTGATGTTACCTCCCAAACAGTGCCCTTCAAGAAGCCTTCACCGATGCAACCATAGCTGATTGAGGCGAGGTCCTGAAGCCTCGCCCTAGGATCACAAGAACTACTCTTCTTCTTACTACTAAATTCTCAAACGCTCTCCCAAACGTGAACAATATACTCAGAACTACTAGCCAATTCTCGCCAGCAACCAGATATTTAATAACATTTTTCCCGACTCGCCCAGAGTAGCCTACAGACGCAACACTAATTTTAAGGATATTCTTATGCATGCCAAACAAAGGACAGAGGCGAAGTTAGCATCCGGTCCCTGTGGCCGCCCCAGGTGCTCTACATGTAAAGATATTCTATCTATTACTACACTAAAAAGTACAGCGTCGAATTACTCACACAAGGTAACTTCGAGTTTCACGTGCACATCAAGCAACACAGTCTACTGTGTAGAATGTACCACTTGTAGCAAACAATACATAGGTGAGACTGGACCACAAATTCATACAAGACTCAACAGTCATCGCGCAGATACAAAAAAAAAAAAAATCAAAAAACCATTTACTTAAAGCAGTAGACAGCCACTTCAATGAACATTGTCATTTATTCGACAAAGCAAGGTTCGATGTACTACAAACAAATTTCCGTTCACTTCGCGAGTGGAACTATACGGAATCATACCTCATGCACAAGTTTAAATGCCTACACCCGACGGGAATTGATATGGCACGTGGCAACTTAGAATCGCTAAAAGCTGTAACTTAAACCTGAAATTCTCATATAAACCAAGGCACAACACGCATCATGCCACCAACTAACCTTAATTCTTAACCTCACCTATTCCTCCACTTCCAAATTTTCCCTGCCTCTACACGTTTTTACGCATATATCAACTGTACGACCCCTTTTCCCATGTACACCTGCCCCCTCCCGATTTTACTCATATCACTCTCCTATTTGTTATTTCGGTTTTTAGTTCCCCACCTTTCTTGTATTTATTTATTTATTTATTTATTTATTTATTTATTTATTTATTTATTGAAACGCCCTCACCAACATATTCCATAGTCCCAGACGCGAGGATACCTTGTTCGCCGCCTCAGCCACACAGGGTGTCGCCACTTCTGTATACCGCCGTGTCGACGCCTACGTTGAGACACTGATGCTAATGTCCCTTGAAAAACCAAGCCGCTGCCTTCCAGCTACTCTATGCATTGCACCCCAGACTCCTTGTCGCCATCTTAACGCCTTAAAGATTGCCCGAAGCATTGCTACTAAGCTACTCAAGTCATTCTTTTAACTGATGTCTTTTTGGGGTCCTTTTTGTTATTCGCGCACTGACCATTTCACCGGCTCTTCTAAAGCCACACAAGCATGCCGCCTACGACACCCGCTGAAGGCTCCCTAACCTCTCGCTCCCCCAACACCCTCCTATGCCCTTCTATTTCTTTTCTTGTTTTTTTTTTTAATTTTTTCCCCTCGTGGTGTGTCTTTCTTTTTTTGTGTCTGCCCACCTTCCCAGTCTCCCGCTCTTGTCCCCTCGTCTTAGAAACCACGCTTAGAGACGTAACGTGACAGCGCCCATTTTCTTTGCAGCCTCTCCCTTTACAGCCAGCCGCAACCGAGAACAACCGCAGATGACGTCACTCTACTAACCCGTTAAAGCTAACATGCCGAGAATGACGAGGCCGCCTTTAATCAAGGTAGGTCCTGCTCTCGAAACGTTGGCCAGCCTTTCTGAGGCACCTTATGCCTGTTTATAAACTTTATACCACAGGTTGTTAGCAACAGGGTATTCCCAACATTTCAGTCCCAAATATGTTATTTACTTGTAAGAAAGGCAAGAAGGTAATGTCCGCGATAAAATAAATGAGTACACGCTATGTTATTTAACAAAATATAAAATAAATAAATGAAAGGACAAAGGAAGTTTAGTAGAGCTAGGTATAGCACGAATAATGTAGCGTACGTCTTCGCCCACAGTATTTCTTCGAAATACGGAGAAGAACAAAAGAGCGCCGCTGTATCAGCGCTCATTTGCGAGAAAAGTCCCCGCCAACACAATGACGTGGTTTCCTCATCGACGTATTTCTGAAGCAGCCGAATGATTCCGCGAAATCTTCAATATACATCAACGGCGCGTTTATCTCGAAGCTCATGTTTCGCGACGGCTTCCTCGGACATCGGTGGTGGCTGCTGATGACGCAAGAAAGCAGCTCTTGAGACAGCTCCAGGCAGGCTTCGCTACGTGCCGCTCAGTCAAGTTCAGCGCCTTCAGAACAGTTAGTTAGTTAAATGTGGTTTAGTGGCGCAAAAGCTGCTAAGGCTATGCTGCGCCAAACACGAGGTGTTTTATTATACTATTTAAGAGGAGAAAGGCTGTGTTAGTCTATATTTTGTGTAAAAAGCCAGTGTCGTCTAGGAATTTACGCAGGTCAGGTAATGGGATTACCGAATCATATCCTAAAATTAAAGCAGGATGTAAAGGTGTGTGCATTTGATATAGGTTGTGCAAAAAGTTTCGTCTTTGTACTTCAATGTGTGTGCATGTGAGTAGTATATGC
Organism: Dermacentor andersoni; assembly: GCF_023375885.2. Lineage (NCBI taxonomy): Eukaryota > Metazoa > Arthropoda > Arachnida > Ixodida > Ixodidae > Dermacentor > Dermacentor andersoni. Next base: position 175,535,103 of record NC_092818.1, read on the forward strand.
ATGACTGTTAGTTGTTCTTGGCATTTTTAACATGTTGGCACGTCTTCTTTTGTAAGTAGATAATTGTGTGTGAGGTGTGTGTGCCTAATGCGTAGTCGGCATAGAACTACTTCAAAGAAGCGCTCCTGGTGGTTGCACGACTTCCACTCACCAAGTACGGGTTTAGTGAGATATAGCTTGTTTTCTCTACAATGGTCCCATTCGTGTTGCCACTTTGACGTTAAGGCCTTCCTAATGGCACGGATACTATCTTTATATGGAAGTGTTGTGTTTATTATGTCTTTGTATGCTGCCATCGATGCACATCTATCGGCTGCTTCGTTACCCGGTATCCCAACATGACTTGGTACCCAGCAGAAGCGGATTGATGTCCCGTATTTGTTAAGCGCGACCATGTTTAGTATGTCTCCTAACAGGGGTTCACACTCAGATTTCAGATTTAGAGCCTTCAGTGTACTTAAGGAATCAGTGTATATGACTGTGTTCTTGTGCTTGCCACTTATAATCTTTTTAACTACAACCCTTACAGCACAAACTTCAGCAGTAAAAACAGAGGCATGTTTTGGTAGACGAATACTTCTTTCCCAATGTTGTGTTACGGCCCCTACACCCACGTGTTCTTTTGTTTTGGAGCCGTCCGTGTAGAATTCCATGTGATTTTGATATTTGTCCTGAAGAGCACGGAATTCTTGTATGATGTGTTCGTGTGGAGTGTCTCTTTTCTTTAAATGTGTTAATGTACAGTCGCACAACTGTGTGAAATCGTACCACGGGGCCAACCGTTGTGGCTTCTTGGCAACCTGGAGGACTTCGTGGGGAATGTCATAATCCCGACAGTATTGCTCATACCGCAGGACAAGTGGCCTAATCATGTTCAGTTTATTTGTGTAGTGTAAGCTTGAGTTGCACTGTGTGACGATGTTGTAGCATATGTGTTGGGGTGATGACTGAATTCTGAGTAGGTAAGAGAATGTGAGTAATGCTCTGCGCTGCTGTAATGAGGGTTCATTACACTCAACATATAGACTTTGAATAGGTGACGTTCTGTAGGCACCACTTGCCAGTCGCAATCCAAGGTTATGTACTGGATCAAGTAGTTGGATGTAGGACTGCCTGGCTGAGCCGTTAACCACGAAGCCGTAGTCTAAAAGGCTACGCACAAGAGACCGGAAAATACGTAAAAGACAGGTTCGGTCGGAACCCCAGTGCTTATGAGATAAAACTTTTAGGATATTCAATGCTTTATTTACCTTAATCTTTAGTGATTTAATGTGGGCTAGGAAGTTTAGTTTTTTATCAAAGATTACTCCCAAGAATTTATATTCTTGTTTTAGCGGCAGTGCGACATCATTCAATTTTAGAACCGGGTCTAAGTACAATCCTCGTTATTGCGAGAATAGCACTGTAACATTTGTTTGAGTAGAGAAGCGGAAGCCATTTTTCTCAGCCCACTCCATTAGTTTATTAATTGTTATCTGGAGCTGCCTTTAACATGTTTGTAAGTTTCAGGCGCTGCACGCTATTTGCAGATCATCGACGTATATGGAGTGCATAACAGAGGGGGGAATGACTTTGTTAACAGAGTTAATTTTTACTATAAAGAGTGTTGTGCTTAGTACACATCCTTGTGGCACACCATTTTCCTGAATGAATAAACGTGACAGCGCCGTTTCTAAACGGACCTGGAATGTTCGGTCAGACATGAAATCGGCTAGACATTTCAGCATTCTACCTCGGATTCCTAAATCTGCTAAGTTCTTTAAGATACCAAACCTCCATTTTGTATCGCACGCCTTTTCAAGATCAAAGAAAGCTGTGAGACAATATTGCTCGTGTAGAAAGGCCGCATTTATCTCGTCTTCTAGCCGTACTAGGTGGTCTATTGTGGAGCAACCTTTCTTGTATCCACACTGATGGTTATCTAGCAGGTTCTCCGTTTCAAGGACGTATGTCAATTTTATGTTGATGATGGCTTCATAGGACTTTGCAAGACAACTGGTGAGTGCTATGGGTCTATAACTGGTTGCTGTTGTGGGAAATTTTCCAGCGTTCAAGAAAGGGATTATGATGGCTTTCTTCCACTCTTTGTGCCTTTTCCCCGTTACCCAGATTATGTTGAAGAAATGAAGCAAAGTCTCAACTGCTTTAGGGGATAGGTGAGCTAGCATTGCGTAGTGTACCCTGTCCGGACCGGGTGCTGTTTTTTTGCCACTAGTAAGTACTCTGTTGATTTCTGGACGTGTTAAAGCGGCATTATACAGTGAGTGAGTGAGTGAATAAACTTTTATTTGGTCCAGCAAAGCGCGATAAAACGCGCACCCGGCTAATCCCACGACGGGACTGACAGATCTAGTCTGCCGGCCCGATCGCGGGCGCGCTGGACGGCCAGGATTTGATCCTCAAAGACAGGACTTCGCAGCAGCGCGTCCCACTCTTCCTTGGTGAACGTCGGGCCCAGCGACCCGCACTCCCAGAGCATATGAGGCAACGTAGCTACCTCACCACAGGCCACGCAAGAACAATTTGGATAAATCTCTGGATATATGCTATTAAGGGACGCCGGATTTGGGTACGAGTTCGTTTGTAGAAGTCTTAGTGTGACCGCCTGCGGCCTGCTTAGCTTGGAGTGAGGCGGGGGGAAAACCCTTCTCTCTAAGTAAAAGAATTTCGTGATTTCGTTGTGTGTGAGAGGAGCGTCTCTGTGTCCGGGGAGAGAGTCGCCCGATCCGAGGGCAGCGCGGTCGGTAAAGCCACGCGCAGCCTCGTGGGCAGACTCGTTGAGGTTCAGAGGAACCCCCTCAATCGCCCCGACGTGTGCAGGGAACCAAAGGATCGAGTGCATGGAGGAGTTGCCCTGTTTGGCGCCTTTCAGAATGTGAACTACCTGCCGGGCTACCCGGCCTTTCTGGAATGCCCTGATGGCGGCTTTCGAATCGCTATACACCCTGTCTCTCCGACCGTCTTGCATGGCGAGTGCAATGGCCACTTGCTCGGCCACCTCTGGGTTCGTCGTCCGGACGGAAGCACAGTTGATGACTTTGCCCAGCGTGTCAATGACGGAAACCGCAAAAGCCTTGCCGTCTCGGTATGCAGCTGCGTCCACGAAGCTTGCTGCGATTTTGTCTTTGTTTATTTGCTTTAGTATATTAAATGCTCTTGCCTTGCGACGACCTGCGTTGTGAACGGGATGAACGTTGCGGGGCAAAGGGGCGACCACGATCTTCTCCCCTATTTCTCTGGGGATTTGGGTGTCTTCAGCCAAGTTCTTGGTTGGTGCGAGTCCGATCTCCTCGAGGATACGCCTGCCGGCTGGCGTGGTGGACAGACGAGTTAGCTGGGCCCGTTCCTGAGCCTCGGCCATCTCCTCCATGGTGTTGTGTATGCCGAGCCGAAGGAGGTCCTCTGTATGCGTTCTGACGGGCAGCCCGAGGGCTCTCTTGAAGAATTTTCTAATGAGGGCATTAAGCTTTTCCCGCTCGGCTCTGAGCCAGTTGTGCATGGCCACCGTGTAGGTGAAGTGACACAGCACAAAGGCGTTGATGAGCCGAAGCAGGTTGTCCTCCTTGAGGCCACGATGTCTGTTCGTGACCCTTCGGACGAGGCGAAAAGCATTGTCGGTTTTCGCAATTATCTTGCGTAACGCAGTGCCGTTGCCGCCGCGTGATTCTATGAACATACCCAGGACTCTGATGGTGTCGACCCTGGGTATCGGGTCACCGCTCCGAGTGAACAGGTGAATGTCACTTTCCGAGACCGGTTTCCAGCCCTTGGGTCTGCGGCCTTTTTCTTTTCTATAAAGGAGAAGCTCAGATTTGGTCGGGGAACATCTGAGTCCGGTGGGTAGCAGGTACTGCTCCGTGACGTCTACCGCCTCTTGCATGGCGCTTTCCACTTGCCCTTCGCTACCGCCGGTGCACCAGATGGTGATGTCGTCTGCGTAGATGGTGTGTTTGATTCCTTCAACTTGGGCCAGATTCCTCGAGAGGCCGATCATGCAGATGTTGAAGAGAGCAGGCGAAATGACCGAGCCTTGCGGCGTGCCCCGTGCGCCCAGGAGCACCTCGTCGGAGACAAAGTCGCCGATCCGCAGCCTCGCTTTCCTCCCCGTCAGGAACGAACAGTCCTTCTGAACTTCCTGTGGTCGGAAGCTTTAGTTTTTCGGCTAATTGCTTATGTTTTAGAAATGCAGCAGAGTAGTTTTCCGAGCTTGATATATCATGGAAATGTTGCCCTAATATGTCTGCTTGTTGTTCTATATTTGTTTGTGTGCCTGGAGGTGACATTATGGGGATAGTGTAAGAAGCGTAATCGCCTCTAAACTTGCGAAGCTGATCCCACATTCGTTTGGATGTTATTGAGCTATTTAGAGAGGACATAATTTCTCCAGGACTGTCTTTCGGCTTGTCTGCGTGTGTGCGTGGCTTTCGCTTTTGCTATTTTGAAAGAGAGTAGATTATCTTGTGTTAGGTGTCGCCGAAAGATACCCCACGCTTTGTTTTGTAGTTTTTTTGTTTCCGTACATTCTTTCGTCCACCAGGGTTTTGAGTTTTTTCTTAGGAAGCCAGACGATTGTGGGATTGTTTCTGCTGCTGCAGCAAGCATCTTATCATCAATTTCATTTATGGTTAGCTCATCTGATATGTTATGCAGAGTGGCCTTTTCAGTAAAGAGAGGCCAGTCTGCTAGATGGAGTTTCCAACGGGGTGGCCTCAGTGGGATGGTAGGAAAAGAGGATGTTCTTTTAATGATAGCAGGCATATGGTCACTACCATAGGGGTTCTCAATAACATTCCACTGAAAATCGCCAAAAAGAGATGGAGAGCACAGTGCCAGATCTAAGCAACTCATAGCTCCTGTGCTTGGGGAGTAGTAAGTTGCCGCACCGGTGTTTAAAAGGCATATGTCATTTGTTAGGATAAAATCTTCAAGCGTTTGACCCCTGTTGTCAGTAGTTTTACTACCCCATAACGTGTTATGTGAATTGAAATCACCGCCTATTAAATATGGTTCAGGTAGCTGGTTTAAAATTAACTCTAGATCTCTTACGGTAAAATGTGAATGCGGCGGAATGTATACTGAACAAATGGTGATAGTTTTGTGAGCTAAAACGGTGACAGCAACGGCTTCTATGTGAGTGTTAATGGGAACTTCTCTGGCTGCTATACCACCTGGCAGAACAATGGCTACACCACCTGACAGCCGGTTCGCCTGAGTACGGTCGCGCCGTACAACAGTGAAACCTTTTAAAATGTTTTTGTGTTTTTCGCCTAGGTTTGTTTCCTGTAAGCACAGGGCCACAGGAGAGAAGTTTATTAACATGTCTTTAATGTCACCTAAGTTGTGTAAAAGCCATCTACAATTCCAATGGATAATAAAAGCTATCGTAAAATTGAAAGATAAGAAATGGCACTACGGAAAAATTAAGTGGTGAGGTGTTAGGTGACATGGATTTAAAAAGGCTAATGCAAATGAGCGATAACCTTTAGGTTATCGCTTTCTTATATTGAGTGGTTATTGGGATTTTGTCCCTATTACGGCGCTCGAGAGAGCGCTTGTCCTTCGGTGTCAATGACACCGGGGTTTTTGTGTCGACCTCCATCGCTCTCTCTGAGGCGCTGGAGGACCGAGAGTTTGGCGCCGAGACACGTGTCTCGGGCCTTGGGGTTCGTTTGATCTTAGGGCCCTGCGGGACTGGTGTCTGCAAGGCCTGCGAAGATGATGGAGCAGCACTGGCTGCTTCCACCACGGGGGCGGGAGGCGTCACTACGGGACCACTGTGCGTGGGCTCGCAGGACTCCTCAGGCCTCTGTGACGATGCCCACCCCCCCTTCGTCACATCGGCATAACTGCGTCGCGAAAGGTACGACAGTCGCTTTCTGGCTTCGAAGAACGAGATTTTTTCTTTAACAGTTAGTGCAATTACTTCTTTTTCTTTTTTCCAGCAAGGGTAAGACCGCGAGCAAACGGGATGATCTCCTTTGCAGTTAACACAGTGTGGTGAAGAGGTGCAATTCTCAGATTGGTGACCATTGGAGCTGCATTTAGCACAAGTTGCTTGTCCTCGGCATGCATGTGAAGCATGTCCAAATCTTTGGCACTTGAAACATCGTCTGGGATTCGGGATATATGGTCTCACATTGACTTTGACATAACCTGCATCGAGTGAAGTAGGCATTACGCTTGTTCCGAAGGTGAGTATAACATGTTTGGTGGGGATTTTTCGGTCGTTTCTGCGTATTACTATTCTTTGTACTTTAGTAACATTTTGTTCCTGGAAACCTTCCAGCTGTTCCTCATCGCTTAAACCAATGAAGTCTTCTTCAGATATTGTTCCCCTGCTTGTATTAAGTGTTCTGTGGGCTGAAACTGTCACTGTCGCGTCGCCAATACTCTTAAGTTCAGAGAGCTTCTCTGCTTGATCTTTGTCATTCAGTTCTAGGAGGAGGTCCCCGCTAGACATTTTGGAGGCTTTGTATATTGGTCCGATTTTATCTTTCAGGTATTTGGCTACAAGAAATGGAGATAGCTTTCTTACTGGCATTTTGGTTTCGCTGTGGATTACATAGTACTTGGGGAAAGATGCAGCATTGCTTCGAAAGGAGAATTGGAATGGTACTTTGGTGCGGCATCTCTTCAGACGCCGATCATAAACAACAGAGGCTTGCGCTGCCATAGGAAAATGTGTATGTTCGGCAACAGCGCCGACCGCCCACCACGGAGCCCAACGAGGGGACGCGGCAGAGCTTGTGTTCAAGCCTGCACGACGCCAGCCGTACGCCGTCACTATAACCAAATATGGTGTACCCAAAGTAGGATAGCCACCCAAGGTTAACCCTTGCCGCCATGGAGAAAGGAAGTAAATGGAAGAGAGAAGAAGACAGGAAAGATCAAAAAGTGAGAGATAAAAACGAAGGTTTGAGGAGAGAGAGACAGGAAGAGGCGACTACCGATTTCCCCCGGGTGGGTCAGTCCGGGGGTGCCGTCTACGTGAAGCAGAGGCCAAAGAGGTGTGTTGCCTCCGCCGGGGGACCTTAAAGGTCCGAACACCCGGCATCGGCTCAACCCCCAGGATCCCCCTTTCCCCGGACACGGCTAAGCCGCGCACGGCTATACGCGGGAGGGTCCAACCCTCATGTGCTCGGGTACGTGGTGTCGCAACACACCAAACGCCTGCTGACGCAGATGCCCCTGCGGGGCTTCAGAACAGTGAACAGTTCGAGCGCACTGAGTGTCACCACACCGGCATCCGTATCGTCCAGCGAGTCCTTAAAGTAATTTTCAGCAAAGCACACTTTCGATGTTGGCAACTGCATCTCATTTCCAGTTGCTGATGTATGGCGGCAGGCCCCAAAGGCTTTCCGCCAGCGGCTGTCCGAGAATAGCCATGTTTGGAAGACGCGGCTTACTGACCGAGCCGATACGAATGTAACTGTACGACGTTGATGATAATAGGATGTAGTGGTCTTCCATGATGAATGTATTGTGGTAGTTGGACATTTTTGTGGCACTCAGGATGAGCAGTCGTGCGGGCGCTAACATTAACTTTAAAAGAGTCCGTTTTCGATAGGTTCTCGGCGAAATCAAGCGTTGCCTCTAGCACCGGTATAGGAGCATTGTTCACCGTCGTGGATGCCGATAAGTTCACTTTTCTGAAGAATTCATCTAGCTCGACTCTAGCTGGAATTCCGTACGACTGGGCGCTCGAGGCACTTTGCATATATTCGCGGGCTTCTTTCACGCTCGGAAAAACACTTTCCTATGGCACGTATCGAGCAGCAAAAAGCTGTATCGGTAGTTTTCCATGTTGCTCTACAATTTTCTCATTGACACTTTTCATCTAATCATAATAATTAAAAAGATGGTTGATTAATAAACACTAATTATTTAATTAGGCGGAATGAAAAATAATTTCAGTATCTCCAAGCGACGGCAAACAACATCGCCTTGGTTCTGTCCAGATGCGTGGCATTTGCATATTTTTCACCTTTTGCTCCTTGTTACGTGGGACAGCCTGCAGACGCAGTACACGCAGGAGTAATCGTGTCCACAAAAAACATTCTAGCGCCAACAAACTTCGCACAGTCTTCACATCATACATGACCTAGAGACGAGCGCCTAAGCCTGTCTCACGTAGATATAATAAAGGTTGATTTCGAACTGGTGGAGAAAGGTCATGAATAGACCTATCAATACGTGAAAGAGAAATGAGACAGGTGAAATTGTCTTCATGGTGAGGTGACGTGTCGCCAACCCGATACAAGATAACCCCTGAATATCCATTCGCTATTGGCAGAGAGAGAGAGAGAGAGAGAGAGAGAGAGAGAGAGAAAGAGAGATGAAAATGAAAACGAGACGACCTTAGTGATGTCAGTAAATTGAGGTACTATTATCAACGCATACTAAACTAACAGTCATCAATTATTTGCGCGATAACGAAAACAGATTTATTTTGTTCCATCAAACGGCGAAATTAAGGAGCACTGCAGGAATAAATTAAGTGACCGCCGATGTCGCGCGCGAAAGACCTATTGACCAGCTCGTCAGCGGACATATTCATTTCAATTCAATTTTATTATTTCCAAGACAATTCAACACGAGGTGGAGACTATAGTCAAAGGAACTCCGACGAAGGTCCTGACACCGTTGTCAACAGGTGACGCCTGTGGTAGATAAGATGTACGTTCCACTACCATTGGCGTGAGTGGTGGCATTGGCTTACACTGTCGCGGTTAGTTCTACATACATAGAAATTATGCACACCCCACGTACAGTGGGAATCGAAGTTAGGCGAAGTATTTTGCAAGTAGCTGGTTATGGCATCGACCCTGCGGCGGTGCGCCTCGATCGGCTCGGACTCTCTCGACGGCTGCAAGCAGCCGTTCGTTGTGGAGCTCGGACACGCTGAGCCTCGGAGGGAACGTAGGCTAGCGTAGCTGCTCGATCACTGCGAACACGTTTCCGTTCCTCTGAGCCCAGTAGTACGCCATCCTCGAGCTGCTCAAGTAAACCTCTCAGGAACGCAATGTTCGAGTTGACGCTCTTCTAGGCGAAGCTGCGGTGTTCCAAGAGCTTCTTCGTGAGCGTCAGGAACCGTTTGGCGTGCACGGGGTGGGAAACTTGCTTTTGAATCGCTGTTCGTGCGGAGGAAATCAGCACCCGGTGTTCCGCAGCTGACATGCCGGGATCTTCTTACGTGCGCCACCTGGCTCGCCACTGGTAGTAAGTGAGGATCAGAGGCGAGAGTTCGCATGACAGAGTTCGAATCACGACGGCACCGCGACCATGCCGACAGCGCGAACATGAGCGTGTGCGCAGCGACTAGAGTTGGTAGACACCGCCAGCCTCGCGGCATAGGAGGCTAGGTAGGTACACTCAAAGTGCTTGAAGTTCGCCAAGAATGCCTTCTTATTAAAAAGGCAAGTCATTGCCGGCCGATGCCGGCATTGGAGACAAATTCATTTCTGACTAGTTTGTTCAACCAATGAAGCAGGATGCTAAACGTGATGATACTTGGGAGAGACGCTGCAAAATATAGAAGTAACTATTAGCAGCTGTCACTATAAGACAGTTGAGTCGACAGGCTTTGTCCAGTCGGGCACCATGTAATGTGACAGGTCATGGCTCATTCGCATTAGGGATGCGCCTTTGCAGGGCGGCAAGAACGTGGTGACGACGTTGGCAGGACGGCTCGCACATTGTGGCTCGAGGATTGATTGTTAAGTCGGGACCAGCCCTGGCCGACTTTTTCAACCAATGAAACATGACGATTAACATGATGCCGATACCTACACTCTTCACAGTAACCTTTGTACAGTTGCACATTTTGACATTTCCCGACGATGTTTACATTCAATGATGGTAATAGCCACACTGAATTTCCCCCCATATTTCGTTCTGGCTGGAGGTAGCATCAGTAGTACTTACTAAAATAAAAGACGTGGATATCGACTTTACTTCAGCGCAAGTCGTCATGTTATAAACAGCGCCTGGTGCCGCAGTTAGCTGTGGTTTATATTTATAAAATATGGAAATATAATTGTTACTTATACATGACGCAATATATTCTACACACCCGGACTCGTGGCAGGTATTACTCTTACTTAAAATGAAGAGCTCCGGCTACCTTGTGCAGTGCGGTCCACTGTTAAAGGGAACACATGAATGTCAATCCCATGCGAATTTTTCCCTCTGGCAAATGTAGAATCACCCCGCTTTGCAGCACATGACTTCTGGTTAGTGGCGCTGGCACCTTTCTACAGACATTCAGCATGCACATGCAGCTGCAGCACCAACAGTGTGAGAGCCGCACACATTAGAGTGTTCCCTTTAACAGTGGACCGCCGCGCTGTACAATCTAAAATGTGCGATATTAGTTGCCATGATAAGACTATATATATATATATATATATATATATATATATCAGTCACTACGAAATGGCGCATAACGGCTATCGGTGCGAAACAATAATGCCACAGGGCTTGACCCCTCCACACGAATGCGACGACTGAAGCACGGCTCGTCGCAGTTTGGAATGCGCATTTGCACGCTTCGCGCGTGCGAGGCGGATCTCGAAACCGGAGCTGGCGGCGAGAGAGAAATTGGCTACGACTGCTGCCCGCACAGTCTGTCCGCATCGTTCGCTCGGGCGTTTCGCGGCATCGCAGGCAGTAAAATCGCGCTCTTCGCGAAAGGAGGGGGCGAGTGCTTTGGAGGCGTGTGTTTATTTGGCTTCTCTCGCCGGCGGGGTTAACCGCGATTCCACTCGAATAAAATTGGCCCTCCACAGCCGGTCGCGTGTCGAGTGGTGCCGTAGAGTTTCACAGTAAGGTTACTGAGGGGGGCCGGGGGGGGGGGGATCCTGGCTTTGCGATCTTTCTGTCACTGTTAAAATGATATGCGCTTCGTAGATTCGTAGCGAAAGCACTTTGGCGGCATTCCATTACTGCTCTTTGTGTTTTAAGTACGCTGTCTAATGGGCTCGACGTTTCTTCACGAGCGTAGCCCTCCGTTCTAGGACCACTTAACTTTATTACCTAATTTCAGCCGCATAAATAAATGGCGGCACTTTCGAATACGTACGTCTATATCGAAGCGCCACTCTACATGTATGTTAAGCGATAGCTCCTTTTACACTTTCCGTGGTCGTTGATTGACAATGGCGTTTCTAAATTAAAGGCAGCAAACTGGCCCACATATGGGGTTAGGGTGGGGGGGCGGAGGGGGTGTGAGTCAGTGCGGTTCTCTTACCGAGTAGACGATGTGCAGTCACGTGGGCGTGTGGGTGGGAGAGCGTGGGTCTATGCTCAGCATATGAAAACTCGCACTGCTATCGGTGGAAGTGCTTCACCCGTCGCCCGATAGCGCGATGATTTTTGAAGCGAGATTTTCTTAGTGAATCCTTCCGTACTTTCCTGACCGTGGTTGATGCTGCTTTCTTGCCTAATGGGCAACGCAGACATTTTCACTGCCTTCTGCGTCGTGCGCCTCTCAGCATACATCTTTGCTCACCATTATTCCCTCGAGGAATGTCACCTTCGTCATCGTGACATCACAGCGTCGACATATCAGTGTGCATTCGCATGAACTGCTATTTACATCTCACCTTGAATTGTGAATGGTGTAGCGCATAAACATAAGCGTTGCATGAGGTTATACGTTGCATAGATCAGAATAAAAACAAATGCGTTCATCGCATCTATTTTTATTTGATTAATGTAACTGCTCCACATAAGCTTCGCTTCATACATATTTCAACATTTGCGTTGTGTCTGTTTACTTTCTTTATAGCCCAAATAAGTATCTTTATGGCATTTTAAACAATAACATATTGTCACTGCTTCGTGGTTGTGCGGGTTGACTTGAGTGCGATGGTTAGATCGTTTCGAGAGATTGAAACGAACTTGAATTACAATAATCACGTATGCGGCTTTTCGAGAAATGAGCTCTCAAGTAATGTGGTCGCTCTTTATAATATAGAATATCACAAAATCGGATGCCGTCACTATGCAGCAGTCAATGTTAGGCTTGATAATCCTTTTGGATTTCATGTTGTGTATTTTCGCACTACATTGTTCGGCTGAAGCACTTATGGTCGTCCTAAACCAGAGCGATTGCGTTTACATCTCAAAAAAGAAAGAAGAAAGAAAGGAAATACGTGAAAAAAATTTTGCTCTCACTTGGCAAAAGCCCCTCTAGCTCTGAGCGCCTCAAAAGAGCAATCTTCGTGGAAGGTGGAAGGTAGATCACGCGATTCCAGCGTGACAAGCGCCCCCAGACGGGGACGTTCGACAACGCCGACACTACGACAGCGCAGCCGATCGAGAGGCCGTTCCCTCTCCAGGGGGCGCTCCCGCTCCCAAGTGCGCATTCAAGAGGGGCCGACCTGGGCGGACCGGGCCAGGCCAAAGCCGCAACCGAAATCACAATCAAAGGTAACGCAGGTAGCATTGCCAAAGCATAACAAGGAAGACCCTAGAATAGCTCAGCTAGCGGAAGAAAACGCGCGCCTCAAAGAGGAGATCAAGAAAATGAGGGCGGATTTCGAATCGTTTCGGAAACAAGGTTCCACTTCTCAGCCAGCCGAACAGCAGCAGCAGGTGGCGCAAAGTACACCGACCCCGCAAGGGGAGCAGTCTGTTCGCTCGGTCAAACGCAGGGCCCCTCCCCTGACGGAGGAGGGAAACCTGGCGGAACACGAGTCCAGCAGCATCCTATTGGGAATTAAGCAGTCGATTAGCTCTTTGCAGCTAATGGTCCAGCAACTAGCGGAAAGCATAGTAGCGCTCGCGGCAAGAGTGACGCGCATCGAAGCACACATGGCGCCTGCAGGTGCTAAACAAATCCAATGTATCAATCATGGCGAACAATCCAACTAGAGAGCTGGTCGTGTGGCAGTGGAATTGCGCTAGCATCAAAAAGCGCAAGGCTCCGCTGCTACAGTTCGTTGCCTCACAGGCGGACAAACCGCACGTCATAATCTTACAAGAAACTTTGGGTAGCGAGGTGACCTTGCCCGGCTACCGGGTCGCCTCGTCGAAATTCGAACAGGGTAAGCGCGGAGTGGCAACGCTTGTCGCGAACAAATGCTCTTTCCAGGAACGAGATTTCAAATTAGGCAACGCGAAAGCGGAGGTAACCGCGATCGAAATCATACCGAACAGTTGGCTGAAAAACAGCGTATTCGTAGTGAACGTGTACAGCCCGCCGTCTGACCGCAAACAATCGTTCACGTCGATAATAACGAAGGCGGCCTCAATGGCCAGGGGGGCCCCGCTAATAGTGGCAGGAGATTTTAACGCACCCCACGGAGCCTGGGGTTATGCAAGGCCAATGCCTAAGGGAGAACGGCTATTGGAGGCAGTCACTATGTGCTCGCTAGAGCTGGTGACCGACCCCCGCTATCCAACTCGACTAGGCACGTCGGTGGCGCGGGACACGACGCCCGACCTGACCTTCGTCAAGAACGTGCGAGGGGCCGAGTGGCGCAACCTGCACGAGAACCTCGGCAGCGACCACTGCATACTGGCAGTGACGATCCCCGTCAAGGCGGCACCACCGAGAGAATTTAAGGTCACCGACTGGGACGCCTTCCGCAAAATAAGGAAGGAAGACAAAAGCGAATATGCGGACCTAGACAGCCTTTTTAGAAGGCTCAAAGAGGACGTTGGCACCGCGACGAGGGTTGTCCAAACTGAACTGAACGTGGAAAGGATGGACGCGAGATTGGCACACCTATTAGAGGCAAAGAATTCCATCACGGCCAGGTGGAAAACGCAAAGACTAAATCGCAGACTGCGAAAGAAAGTAGCGGCACTAAACCGGGAAATCGAAGCGCACTCGATCGAGCTTTCCAAGCAACAGTGGAACGAGGTGTGCGCGTCGGTAGACGGACAAATGAGAACCGGGCGCAAATGGAACCTCCTAAAGAAACTGTTAGACGACAAGCAATCCAAAGGCAATCAGAGATTGGCAATTGATAGGATTTTACACAAACAAAAGGAGCAGGGCAAAACGGAGAGCGAGTTCCTAAAGGAGCTGGCCGAGACGTATCTACCACTGGGCCCGTCAGGCGATGGCGACTATCCACAATACGCCGGCACAGAGGTCGAAGAACTCGACGCGCCCTTCACGGAATCGGAAATTTGGGATGCCTTACAAGGCCTCAACGGACGCTCCGCGACGGGCCCTGATGGGGTCTCGAATAAACTGTTAAGAAACCTAGACGGAAAGTCGGTCGACAAGCTCACCGAAGAAATAAACAGAGCGTGGGAAACGGGACAAGTACCAGAGGCCTGGAAAGAGGCTTCGGTCATACTAATACCGAAACCCGGTAAACCACTTGCGGCGGAGAACATGCGGTCAATATCGCTGACCTCGTGCGTAGGCAAGACGGCGGAACATGCCATACATAACCGAGTATCGCGGTACATAGAGAGAGAGGGCCTCTTCCCACATAACATGGTGGGCTTCAGACCGGGCCTCTCCACACAGGACGTAATGTTACAACTCAAAAAGCACATAATCGACGGCATAACCAGAGACACCAGGGGCATACTGGCCCTGGACCTAACGAAAGCGTTCGACACGGTGAAACACAGATTTCTAATGGAAACGATATCGGTGATGGGGCTCGGCCGGAAATTCCACTCTTACATAGGCTCCTTCCTCAGAGACAGGAAAGCCACGATCAAAATAGGACAGGCCACGTCCGATTGTTACACGCTGGGCGCGAAGGGCACCCCACAAGGGGCGGTGCTCTCCCCGCTATTATTCAATCTAGCATTGAAAGGGCTCTCGGACCGGCTGACGAGAGTGACCAACGTCAATCACGCCCTGTACGCAGACGATATTACGGTGTGGTGCCCGGGAGGGTCTGACGCAGAAGTCGAGCGGGCTCTTCAAGAGGCGCTGGACACAACGGAAGAGTACCTGAAGGAAACGGGACTCCGTCTGTCACCCAGCAAATCGGAACTGTTGCTCTACAGGCCCTCGAAACAAGGCATGAGGAATTTGACGCCGATCGATCAAATACCAATCAAATTACGCACGAGTGACGGCCAGCCGATCCCCAGAGTGGACACTATAAGAATCTTGGGGCTGCTAATTGAGGCTAAAGGCGGTAACACGCAAACGGTCATGAGACTCACGTCCAAAACGGAGAACATGCTCCGGCTGATCCTCAGGGTGACCAACCGCAGGGGAGGGCTCAGCGAGAGCAATCTCATCAGACTTTACCACGCCTTCCTCATGAGTCACGTAAATTACGTAGCCTCGGCGCTAAAATGGACCAAGAGAGACGCGGCCAAGATAGACACACTGATGCGCAAGAGCATCAAGAGGGTTCTAGGTCTTCCGATCAGTACAAGCACGGAGCGGCTCGATCGGCTAGGGGTCCACAATACGCTAGCAGAAATCATCGAAGCACAAACCAAGGCACAGGTCGTGCGGCTGTCGACCACCAGGGCCGGCAGACGCATCCTAGAAGAAGCAGGTATAAATGCCGAGGCAGAGTGCAACGCACGCAGCGTCGCGCTCAGCGCGGCGGTCAGGGGCACTTTCAAGGTAGAACCGCTTCCGAGAAACGTCCACCCGCAATTCAACGAGGGGCGCCGAAAGGCGAGGGCCCGAGCACTGCTGAAATCGACCGCCAGCTGTCCGGGACTGGCGGCATTTGTAGACGCGGCCCAGTACGGGCGCAGCGACCGGTACGCGGCCGTCTCGATACGCTGGGATGGTACGATCATCAACGCAGCATCGGTCAAGGGGGTAACGTCCGAGGTGGCCGAACAGGTGGCAATAGCCATGGCAATGAGGGACCCCGAACGTCCATACGTATACACAGATTCGCGATCGGCGGCCAGAGCATTCGCCTCGGGCTCGATATCGCGGAAAGCAGCGGCCGTCCTCGGCAGTGAGGGAGCCGCGGGTCATCACATCCTCAAATGGTTTCCAGCCCACATGGGGGCCGACGTGCACCCCGACTTTCCCAACGCCAACGAGCTGGCACACGGACGCGCGCGAGGACTCACGCACCGCGGCGATCGTGGCGAGCGAAGTGGCGGGGAGGGAGGGGAGCACCGAGACCCGCTGCTCACCTTCAACGAACTAACAACACATTATCAGCTGTCGAGGAGGACCTTCCCGCTCCCCCACGCTAAACTTACTAGACCACAGTCATCTATATTCAGAATGCTGCAAACAAGGTCGTTCCCCTCGAGAGGCAGAATGAGCCTTTATTCACCGGACGTAGAGCCGCAATGTCCGGATTGCGGCGAATCGTACTGCTCGCTATCGCACATGCTTTGGCAATGCTCCGCGTTAAGCGGCACCGTGTTCAGCAAAGAAGAAGACTGGATGGACGCCCTGCGAAGCGACGACCACCAGACCCAGCTTCGGGCCGTCCAGAGGGCTCACGAAAGGGCGGAGGCTCACGGGCTTCCCGTCCCAACGTGGGTGCGGCCCGCGACCCCTGCCGACCACTAAACCAAGAGTGGGTGGGAAGGGGTTCCTCAGGACCCAATAAAGTTCTTTCCTCCTCCTCCTCCTCGTGTGGATCGATAACGAACCCTGCTTAGCCGTGCCACAACCATAGTCATTCTTCGGTGCGTGTCGCACTTACTCGTGTTTTTCATCTCGGATTGTACCGGTTTCCACTGCAGCTGTATCTTCGGGAGGTGGAATGCTCGAAAAAAATATATATATTGGCTAAAAAACGAAATCTGAGCTTATCCGTTCTTTCAATGGTACTGATCATAACACGACTATAGAACGTGCATTCTCTGCCGAAATCAGTCATCTCTTTCTTACATAGATTCTTTTTTTTTTTGTCATATTGAACTCTTCGCCATCGGCAAAATTTTGTCTGCACCTCGGCACGCCTGAATAGAATACATCTAGCGATAGCAGGCAGCCATGAAATACTATGTTCTGATGTTAACTAAACTATGGATTACTGAAAATGACTTCTCTATGGCAAGACGTCGATCCTCCATTGTTTCTTTCTTTATTTTTATGACACAACAATGTTTACTTCACTTCAGACTATGCATGCACATTCGAATTTTTTAGGAGTTTTACAATGAGTTCATTGTCATTATGTCAACAACATATTAAACAATAAGAGTGCACTGTCTACATTTTGCACAAACATGTCTGTGCGCATTAGCTCTACACTTGCTAGGTTTTTTATTGGCCAGAAAATGACAGTAGTTTATATCAACAACTGTAAATGAAGAACCAGTCTCGAAAAAAGAACATATCATTACAACGCTCAGTGCTCACTCTCTCCCATTCCTTCTCTTTCTATTCCCCTTTTCCCTTATCCGCAGTGTAGGGCCGCAAACCGGACACTCGTCTGGTTGACCTCCCTACCTTTCATCTCCTCGCTTTCTCTCTCTATATAACTTCGACATACACCCCTTCTCTTGCCATTCTCTCTCTTTGTGGCGGCTGTGGGAGAGGAGTATGGCAATCGCCTTCCATGCCAGCACTCACGCCGCAGGAGACAACGCAGATTCGACGAATCAGCTTATATGTAATGCCATCTCTACTACCGTTACATATGTGGTGGTTAATGCTTCGTTCCCTACGAGATTACGCGATGAAACGGCAAGCGCTACCCTAAATTTCTTAACTGCAACAAACATGTATACGCCTTCAAGCGCACCATTCCTTTAATGAAGCAAACAGCTTTCCAGAAGCATTCGGCTGTTCGATAACAGTGACAATCATCGTAGATGGTGTCTGCGGCATTTTTTTTTTACTTTAGCTCGTCAGGCTTCTGTACCACTCTTTCCACAAATTCTGCCCATACAACGCCGTTGTTAAAAGAAGGACTCAAGCAATCTGCAAGAGATAGCGAGAGAGGGGGAACTCCGTGCCGAGTTTCCCAAGGATGAGCTGTCGAGGGACGGCAGCGCCAGAGGCGGCAAATAGCGGATCAGGCCCGCTGAATACGACGAGCCCGGCGCAAAAGGCACCCGAGCGCGATGTGGTGGGCCGGCTTTACCGCCGGTCGATGACAGCGCTGCCTTTCCTGCGGCATAAACATCCCTGCTCGAGGGAATGCTGCAGGGCAACGATGTGGTCGCATCTGCGTCTACGAACTGCGTTGTTCTCCCCGGACCTGAGTGGAGCCCTCTGGAAGGAAAGCGCGCTTGAGAGCTGACTGAAAGAACCCGCCACGCTGACGTCTTGTGGGAAATCACCGTGCCATCATCACTTGGAGACCGCTAAGCAGCACCTTTGCGCTATCTTAACATATCAGGCGGGAGTATGTACGAGCCCGAATAACACGCAGCGGTAAGTGGCAAACAAGAAAGAAATCCTATCACACCACACGTGTTGATCCAACCACAACGGGCGGGAGTCTATGTATTGACACACTGTGAACATTACGAATGCTGCACCAGAAAACTCTGTAAGAGAGCATTCGAGGCATCGAATTCGAACTGAACCGCAACGTTACGATTTGTTTTTATTTTTTTACTCAGGAACGAAACCAAAAAAGAAATAATGGTTTTCGGTTCAGGTTTCGCCACCTCCTGTCGAACTTTTCATGCATGCATTGCTTCCACTTTAGGCTCAATTAGGTTGCCTTATCTGTAAATGCACACGAGATTGCTGCTATCTTGTCGCCTTAGAAGCGACATCACCGTTAGTACGGTATTCAAGGGGTCAGGTCGGGCGGCAGGGATAAATAATACACTCATGAACATTTCAAACTGGTGACAGTAAGATAGACACAGGGTAGGGGAATACCTGCGTATTATAAATTGTAATCGCTGAAAGGAAGAAGGGCTTCCTAGTCTGGCGGTCACCTTTTACGACACTGGTATGTAAAGTGAAGTAGGTGTCAGGCAAAGGACTTCTTAGTTTCTCTTTCATAATTTGATTTTTTCTTAACTACGTCCGACCCGAAGACAGCACTCATGCCTTCTTTGATATTTTTTTTCATTCAGCTCATGAGACCCGTCCAGTTCTTGCACAAAATAAGTTTATCCCGTTTTTTGTAATTATTCTGAAGGTAATACTAACGAACACGAACCGGTTCAAACCGATCTGAACCGTTATTTTTTCGCTGTGCAGTTCAACACGAAATAAACCGTTTTCGATTTACAGGAAGAGAAACCGGACTGAAAAACGTTTCTCTTTGATACCCAGAGTGAATCGATGGCAATTGCAAGTGCAGGTAAATTGTAACACGTCATTAGTTCTCTTTGGTACACCACGCTTGTCATTTAATTAATCTGGTTAAAAGAAAGTGAATATACACGTCGTGGGTGCGAAATTATTGTTCGCATGTAGTGATGCGCTTGCCCTGCAGCATATACAGGGTAAAAATTTTCATGTCATGTTTACTGAAATAGAGCACCACTGACCTATTCTGAAATAGTTCGCGGTTGGTGTATGCCTAAAGGACGCGGAATGTCACGCTCGCGAATGAAAGCAAAAAGAACGGCGTTACTTGCTGTAGTCTTTCCCGCTAGCAAGAAATGCATGCAAACAGGCGCACGCAAGTCAAGCGCGCGAGGCGACAAGTAAGCAAACAACTGAGATTCTCGACCAAGCGAGTATGGGCAAACATAACAAGCGCGGGGATCTATAGCTGAACAGAACGAGAACGGTGTGCTTCCTCTGCGCCAAGAGATCGAGTGGCCGAGGAACAGGAAGTAAAGGAGGAATAACGGGGGCGGGCATGTAAGAGGGAGAAGGGCAAGTGGAGGGAATAGACCCCTCGTGCGGCCACCGAAAAAAAGAAAAGAAGAAAGGAAACGCGCTTCTGCCGTTCGCTGCTGCATCGATCTCGGATATATCGACAACGTCACTGGCAGCGTGCGTTCGGTGCGTAGTCTCGCGCATTGAGGCGACTCAGCAAGGGCACCTTGTAGGCATCACGAAGCCACGAAGAATGAGGGAGGACGCATGTGCCGCTCTGCGCCTACCGCACACCCGCGGTCGTTGGAAACGCCAGCTCGGTTACAGAATGTCTCGGTACTCGGAGGCGTCAAGTCACGCAAGTGGGCGGACCTCCAGTATACAATTGAGTGGGTGCGGAGACTGTAGCGTGAAGCCGCTCTTGTAACCTTCACGCCTTCTCTACTTCGCCTCGCTCGGCACTCCGTAGCCCTTATAAAAATGAATAAAGACATCCTGTAGATCCTGCACAGATTTTATGTAGCCCCAGCTTGCCATAAGCTTATGGACTTGACTTTTTTGGCTGCGTGAATTAGATGTGCTACCCCTTGCTGCACTTTAGGGGCTATAACGTTCTGCTGCTCAGCAGCAGGTCGTGGGTTCGATTTCCAATCACAAGCACGCACTCACGCTATCACAATTCTAATTACCAGTCAACTTGTGGACAACGTTACCTGAATGAATCGAGTAAGTAAAGGAGAATTAAGTAACCTTCGGGCCATTTGAGACGACGCAATTTAGGAGAATACAGGAGTGCTGTAATAGTCTGTCTGTATTAAAACGCTTCCGCCGATGCGGGGAGTCAAACCCACGACCTATTTCTAAGCAGTGGAACGTCATAGCTGTCGAGCCACGGTGGCGGCTGCGCCGGGCTAATTCGCTTTGTAAAGAATTCGCTTGGTAAACGCGCGAAGTTCCGCTTTAAAGTTTTGAGGGGTAAGGGAAAAAAACAAAAGCAATAAAGAAAAGCAGTAAGCACACGCACATATGGGAAGAAAAGAAAGAAGCATGCCGCAGCCATGCTAATTCTCAAGCACCACAAGACGGCACGACCTGCATGGAGCGCCAATACGGGGATTCGCGCTTCGCTGGTCATCGAAGGGCCCCTTCGTCTTAACTTGAGTGTCCTCACGAGGTGCGTCGATGGCGTGGCTCGATGGCTTGCCTTGGCGATACGCCATTAGCCTAAAAGCTTTGGACATCGCTGCGAACAAAGGATCCGCCGTTTAAGACGCGGCAAGCGGTGCGCAGCCGCCCCCCCCAAGGCGGGGCAACTTGAAATACTCAAGGGCAACAGCACAGCGGTATTCCCCTTCACATCACACTATGTGATGTGAAGGGGAATAGACGAGGATAGTGTTAGCGCGCAGGATTATCCAAGCGGAACACGAATCAGCTTGAACCAGAGGAGAGAAAAAGTAGTGAAGTTGACAAAGGAGAATTCGTCCAGGTATAAACGAACAATACTGTAATCAAAGGACAAAGGAAAAGCCTCCCACGTCTACTTGCGGACACTTGTGCCCCTTCAGGACTCCCACCTTTCGGCAGTCGCTCACAAAGATCTCTTCCTGGTTCACGTGACCAAAGGCTTGGAAATTATGACTTCGTAGAGAAGGGAATGGCCGAAATTCCTTGCCGCTGCCCGCGTAAGGATGTAAGTTGTTCACTGCACTGCGTATAAGACAAATTTCTTGAAGGGGAATACTATCTTCGTTCAACGTTGCTAAGCATTTCTATAGATTTCAGCGAGTACAAGCTACCCCCCCTCCCCCCAGATGCGTGTAACATTATCTACTTCGAGCTCATTTGTACTTTCCGGTATCTGTTCCGAAGATTACCAAATGAATGAATGAATGAATGAATGAAATTTAAGAGCAGTTTAACACAAGCACTGTGCCCACGGATTCTGTCCTTGATTTCAAGCGGTCATCTCTTGCTCTGTCTTATCGAAGTCGCAGGAAACTGCACCATGTCCGTCCTAAACACGTGCGCGAATCTGTAATTCACATGCGCTCATCGTTTCGTGATCCCCCCACGGTAAGGCTACAAAATCGGACTGAGCATCGTGCCTTTACGGGGATTTTTTCAGCGGGCGTCGGTCGCGAACATGTTTCACTTAGTAATTATCGCATATAGCCGCTACAACATAAAGCTCACTTGCTGTCTGTAGAAGTTGCCGCGCCAGTTTCTGGCAGCTGGCTGAAGGTGACGTGATCAATTAGTCTGCCACGACGAACAACTTGGAAAGCAGTCTGCATGTATACTATACATATATATAGTCGTCATGGAAACAGCCCCAGTCGCCGGTCGCGATGCCTGAAGGTGTCATAGCGCTTTAACGCACACGTCATTCCAATTACGGACGTCGCAACAAAGCTACAGCGGTGAAACAGACGCGTAATTATGAGAAAACATGTCCTGTCTGTGATATGTGCGGCTGGAGCCTGCAATTTACTATCAAACGTTATATGAGAGGCGTCGCAGAGTACGTGCGCTATGCGCTGACATGTGTCACGGACCGGGCAGCGTTCACAAAAGGGTCTATGAATTGCCCCGGTAATTACTGCGCTTTTTCGTGGGTGCGAAGAGCGCGTCTTACGTAGAAAACAACTCGCTGTGATGCGATGTACGCGATGGAGCTAGTGGAAGACAAGCAGATGAGCTTTAAACTTCTTGATACGATTGTTTGTTTCCGACGTTCACGTGTCACTATTTCAACTGTCAAGGAGAATCACACCCCACTAAATACACAGAACGTTGAAAAAAAATAAGAAAGGCATTTGTTCGCACAGCACGGCTGTAACGAATGTTGGTTGTTCTACCGCAACTGTCCAGACACTAACTTTCGTCACAACATCTCAATCAAAGTGACGCGCATCGTAAGAGTGCTTCTGTGCACAGATCTGCATCGTGGCCCTTTCTCGAGGATTACCTTTATGCTGTCGTTGTTGCAACCGAAAGGGCTCTGGTGCCACTAAGGAAAGCGAATTAGGCAGAAAGCTATGGAAGCTTGTCTGATTGGCTGTTTGTTGCTGGGTTTCTAAAGAAAGAGACATTGTAGTGTAGGTTGCGGAATAATTTTGACCACCGGTGTTTTTCGACCACCGGCGTTTTTTGAGGAGCACGTAAACTTAATATAGGAGCGTTCTTGCATCCCGCCCCCATCAGAATACGGCTGCTATGGCAGAGAATGGGCCCCGAAATCTCGGGCTGTTCAACTGAACGCCAGAACCAACCACTAAGCAACCGTTATGGACCTGCGGGGCCTTCAGCGACGCCTGACGCACATACAGCTTCGTTGTCATCTCGTTTTTGTTTATGTCGCTTTGAAAACAAACGACAGCTGAACCATCAATTTGTTCTGGGAGGCGGCGGCAATGTTTACAACACGAAGCGTACACACGGTAGACCGTTTCAAGAGCAGTAGGTGACCATCCTCGAAACCGCTGAAAGTGTAAATTGCTGGTGGTGGACGACGCAGGAGTATATGGAGGGTATCACTTGCCTTTCGCAACTTTGACTTTTCCAATACTAGCTTTTTTCCTAATGACAGGAGCAAGCGTTGATGCAGTTTAGGTTCACAAGTATATCTTCGCAGTAAAGATGTGCTTGTACTCCAGTTGTGTCCCTGTAAACGTACACAAGATGCGAACGTCGTCCCTTCGAAGCGCTGGCTCTACATCAAAGTCGTCCAGAGCTTGAGTTTGCGGGAGAATTTTGTGCGAAAGTTACTAGCAACTTCGTTCTGCTGGTGGACTTCTCGCTACATGACGTTCCCATAGCGAGAGATCAAAGCATGGAAGTGCTTTTTCTATGGAAGAACTGCAAGCGGCCTTGGCTGCGTGCAAGCGATAATCATCACCCGGTCCCGATGGGGTGACCTACGCTGCCTTAAGGCACCTAGGTCAAACAGCACAACGTTTTCTTCTGGATATATTCAGCGGCGTAGTGCCCGACGGTTGGAAGTGTATGCCGACTGGTGCCTCTACTGAAGCCTGGGAAGTCGCCACTAGACCTTACATCGTACCAGCCGACTGCACTTGCGAGTTGCATCGGTAAAGTCATGGAGAGGATGTTGCTGACACGCATGAAATGGTACTTCGAATACTATAACACTTACCATTAGGCTATGACTGGTTTTCGACGTGGACGTTTTGTAGTTGACAGCGTCATTGATCTCGTGACCTGCGTGCAGCAACAAAAAGCTATGGAGCACCTCTCTATGGCACTCTTCTTAGATGTAAAAGGTGCCTACGACAAAGTAACCCATGAAGCCGTTCTCTAAGCTCTTGAGGCTGCAGAAATTGGATGTCACATCTTTAGGTGGATTAGGAGCTATCTCTCACGAAGATCAGTGTTTGACCTTACACAGGATGGCGCGACAAGTAGATACATCTCCAGTCGTGGTGTCCCACGAGGCGGAGTGTTGAGCCCCACCCTTTTCAATCTCGTTCTAGTGGGGTTACCGAAACGGTACCACAGACTGCCAGTGTTTCGCTCTACGCTGACGATATTTGCATCTGGGCGTCTGGCGTAACAAGGCCACAAGTGTGCGCCAGAATTAAGAAAGCGGCAACTGTGACAGCGGCATACCTTCGCTGACAAGATCTGATGATTTCTACAGAAAAAATGTGCACTTGTGACATTTACACGATAACCGATGTCTTTCTACTTGGTGTGCATACAAGAAAGCTCACAGGTTCTTAGGCATCATTGTGGATCGTGACTTCACCTGGCGTTCACATGTCTCATACATGAAGAAAAAGCACATCTGTATTGCGAATATGTTCAAATTGGTAGCTGGAAAATCGTGGGGACCGTCCGTGCGCTCCATGTTGCAGCTATACACGGCACTTTTTCTCGGATTATTGCGACACAGTCTTCTTGTTTCGTCCACCAGATGCAAGACTACTCTCCTTGCACTACAAAGCGTACAAGCCCAAGCACTTCGGACATGTCTTGGCCTCCCGAGATGTTCTTCGACAGCTGCAACAATTGTAATTGCACAGGAGCACCCGATCATCACTCATATCGTCGGTGAGACGCTAAGAGTGCACATTCGACACGTTTCTCGGCTACAATCCCACCATTTAGCCGATTTGCCAGTGCGAAGACCGCAGGCTACATTCTGTGGCATTGTGACGAGACCCCATGACTCGATACCGTCTGGCTTCAAGCCTGCGAATCACCCAACATCGGCATTGTGGTGTCTTCGGTAAATTCACGTGTGCCACTAAATTCCGGGGATTGCTAAGAAGGCAGACTTGTCACCACTAACCCTGAAGCAGTTGTCTGTGCTTCTCCTCAACGAGTCTTATTTTGACCGCATACATATTTACACGGACGGTTCAACCAATTCCAACTCTACCGGAGAAGTGGTTATTCCATCTGACTTTTGCAGTTTAAATATTCGTGCAGTACTACGTCGACAGCAGCAAAACTTGCGGCTCTTCAAGGTGCATTCAAGTACATGCTCCAGTAGCCACCAAATCGTTGGGTCATTTTCCGTGATTCCAAAGCAGCCTTACAAACTACATTTTGCCCTACGCCATCGGTTACACGAGCAGCTCGTGTACGAAATAAGGCACACTCATCATCACGAGCTCGAGACAGGCCACGACATTGTATTTCAGTGGCTGTCAAGCCATTGCGAAATAGTCGGCAACGACAGCGCAGATGAAGCTTCGCGTTCGGCTCACGAAAAACACCAGCGGGTGGCTATACCACTTTAAGAACTGATATCACTTACTCGCTACATCACCCTTCTACGATGGAATTCACCTAGTTTCACCAACTCACGCTTGCAGTCTCTCGACCCTAACTTGCGACTTCGCCTGCCACCTGGACTGTTCCGTCGCGAAACAACTTTACTGTGTCGCCATGTGATTGGGCGTCACATTTACAAATTTCTATTCATTCCTGATAGGAATGGCCAACAGTGCGGCGTATCATAAGAAGCCAACAAACACTGACACCAAGGACCAAGGGTGTTTGTTGGCTTCTTACGATATGACTAATAACAATCGGGCCCCTCAGTTAACATCCTTCCTTCTCGTTTACAACACTGCGGCGTGTAATGTGTGCGGATGCGATGAGAGTCCAGAGCTCCTTCTGTGTCACTGCCCATCCTTTGACACTCAACGACGTACTTTACAAGCGAAACTCAACCTTATAACAGATCACTCTTACAAGAAAAGATCTTTGGACCATGGCCTATGCATTCTTGCATGCAAAAGGCTAAAAAAGCCCTTCTGCGCTTCTTGGAAGACGCTGGCTTGTATGAATACTTGTGACAGTGGAGATTCCTCTCCGACCGACTCTGAATGATTGACTATTATTTTTCGTTTCTCTCCTTATCTGCTTTTCTTTTTTCCCTGTCCCCACGCGTAGGATAGCCAACCGGGCACGTCCTTGGTTACCCTCCCTACTTTCCCTCTTCGTTTCTCTCTCTCTCTCTTGTTTTGTAGCCAGGGACCTGACTAGTGGCGTTTGAATAGTAGTACACTCTATCAGCTTTTTTTTTAATATACTTGAACGCCAGGAAAGCTTTCTAGAGCGGACGACATTTTATGTGATTTAGTGTGATTGGAAGCAATACTCGTGCAAATTACAAGCCATGCGATAATGTTAAAGCGAAAGCTCTACTACACCATGTCTCGCAAGGTCATTCATCGCCTTGCAATGACCTTGAGCCGCCGGAGCGCAAGTGTAGCAGGTGTGACGTCACGCCACGTGATCCGCTGCGTAGAGGCGTCGCCGCTGCGGTACCAGGTGATTAACGGCTACTTCGCCGGCGCTTGGTCGCTCAATCTAAGTATCGTAGGCAAATTATCGGTTAATAAGGCATCCGGACTTGACGGCATTCAAGTTAGGATATTGAAAAACAATATTGATGTCTTATGTGTGCCCCTTTGTCACGTGTTTAACCATGCGATAAGTAGTAATGTTTATCCAAATATACTGAAAGTGTCAAAGATTATCGCTGCGTACAAAACTGGTGATCCGAACCATCCGAGTAGTTATAGACCTATTTCAATTCCTAGTGTAGTTAACACACTATTCGAAAAGCTAATTGTGCTGCAGTTAAATGCATTTCTTGTAAGCAATAACGTTATCTGCCCGCAGCAGCATGGCTTTGTTGCAGGTAGATCTACATCAACCGCAGTTTTAACACTTTCGCAATCGCTTAACTCTGCTCTTAACAAGAATAACATTGCTGTGTCAATCTTTCTTGATATAAGAAAGGTGTTCGATACAATCTGTCACTCCATACTGTTAGTAAAACTGGAATCTTATGGTATCGTTGGAAACACGCTTCAGTTCATCCACAGCTACTTTAAGGCACGAAGGCAACAAGTGTTAATTAACAAACATAATTCTTATTTCACCTATATCGTATGCGGTGTACCGCAAGGCTCGGTTTTAGGCCCTATTCTGTTTTCATTATACATAAATGATTTACCGGGCGCACTTTACCTGTCAAAAGTTTTGATGTACGCTGACGATACCGCCTTAGTTTACTCAGGGGACTCCGTCTCGTCATTACAAGACACTATATCTGGTGAACTGCTAAATGTAGCTAAATGGTTTTCAGAAAATAGAGTAGCCTTAAGACTCAGTATATCATATTTCGCTCTAACAGGAAAATACTAGACTACAGTGAGTTCACTTTGACTCCAGCGAACCGAACTCTGGATTGTGTTGATTCATTTAAATATTTACGTGTTACTTTAGACAGTCACTTGCACTGGAGAGAACAAATTAGCGTTGTCTGTAGAAAACTCGCTTTCAGCTGTTACACACTGGCCCGTGCCCAGCAATATTTTCCTCGTGCTTTCCTTCGTTGCATATACTTTTCTTTGTTTCATACCCACATGAGCTATGGTTGTGAAATATGTGGCCTAACATATAAAACTTACTTAACACCTATAGTGCAGTTGCAAAAGCGCGCCCTAAGAATAGTAACATTTTCCTCTGTTCACCACCTAAGTAGCGTACTGTTTACTGACCTTCGTATTCTTTCTTTCACGGCGTTAAGAAATTATAAGATCACTTGTTTAGTTCACAAAATACTCAACACCAACTTTCCCTTACCCAACACCATATTTAACTTCCCACGTGCAAACACCAGGCAAGCAACTAACTTTAACTAAACCTTCCTTATTGCAGCAATCTATACGGTGTACGATTAATAGAGTTCTTTCGCGCTATAACTTCGAACACTGTGCCTGTGAAAATAAAAGTAACCAGAAATTTCGATATTGTATGTGAACGCTTCTTCTTGTCTAGCCAAACGTAATAGCTCTTCCTTAAAAACAAAGTACTTGTTCATGAAAAAAATGTTCTTACTCATTGAACAGATATGTATTTGGTTGACCTGTATATGTACTTTTGTGTATTGGACCAGCTACTAGCCACATAGGCTATTGGTCCAACTATTTTTGTACACATTACTTGACTTGTTTAAATAAAGCTCACTTTTGATTGATTGATTGATTGATTGATTGATTGATTGATTGATTGATTGATGGATGGATAGCACGCCTGCTGGGCTGTCTGTGGGTGCGCTTCAGCGCAAACGACAGACTGAATCCAGTTATCCAGTAGATATAGCTAGACGACAGGCTGCGAAATCTCAAGCAAAGGCAAAGTTGCCTGCTGAAACACCGGAGCAAAGGGAGACCAGATTAGCACGTTATAGAGAAGGTTACCAAGCGCACAAGCGTGCCGAGATCGAAGCTGCTATAACCGCCGCCGTTGTTCAGCAAAACGAAGAACAAGGAGAAGGAGACGAAGCCGTGGATACAAGCAACGGCACCCACAATGGACGCTTGACGAACCACACCCTTCGGCTGGCGGCAAGCTCGACTGCGACGGCAAGGTTTTACCGCGACTTCACGGATAACCCGTTCGGCAGCGCATGTAACGTGGCAGCATATGTAACGTGTGTGGAAGGCCGTGGCCTAACTTTGATGAAACACTGTATGCATGGTCGTCGCAAAACCAAGCCAAACAAACCTTTCGCTCGTGATAACTAGGTTTACAAGAGTTAAACCTCTGCCTTTTTTTTTCGTGGCACGTGATATGTCTTCAATGAAATTTCTTTTTTCTTCTTATTATTTAATTTTCTTTTCAGCTAGATGTCTTTCTATTTTTGGCCAGTGTGAGTCCTCTTAGTTATGTTTACCTCTCTATATATTTTTGTCTAGTTCTATGTCTTTACTTAAACTAAGGGATATACAGGTTAACTTGCAGGCGCCCTATGAATATCGGGCTTTTAAGACCCCCCCACTTATAAATCACCTGAAAGTAAACATCAAAACCGTCGACAACGCACCGCTGCGTTTTGCCGTCGTCTACTGTTTCGCGTTCAAACGTGAACGTATATGATAATTATGATCACGTGTATGGACACAATGCTATCGCTAATTGCCAGCTGACAGTGACACAGCAAAACCAGGTCTTCCGAAGTTTGCTACTTAGCACGCCGTGTCACTCTCTTGCCCATACGAAGAAAAAGTGGGGAAGCGAAAAAAGAAGTTCGCTTGAAGCGTCATGAGCGTCGCGTTTTGGTCCTGACGTAATAACGAACAAGGCTCCTCCGCGTTGTAAAGAGGCCGCCATCCCCGACGCCGAAATTCTGAGCTTCTGCTGCTGCTTGGAGAGCAGCCACCAGATGATTCGCTCTGGATTTGGAGCACACGCGAGCGCTAGTTTCATTTCACGGGCCACATGACTCGAACGGTTACGTCCTTCACGCAGGCGCGTGCAAGGACGCGCGCTTTAGCAATATCGTTCGCCCAACGCACTTTACCTCATTCTCTCGTGGGAGCACTATACCAGATATGCATCGCTGATGCTCCCCACGAATGCCGACGCGTTAGCGAGGTAGAAGAAGGCGGAAAGGGGAGAGTGGGGTACGGAATTTGTTCACGCGCGGCCGAACGCAGTCTCATTCATGGACAGGGAAAGAGAGAGAGAGAGAGAGAGAGAGAGGGAGAAAGAGAAGGTTCAAATAGAAATGAGGCATACGCGTAAAAGAGACGAAGACCAGGCCCGTACGGGCCTCGCGGCACATAAGTCGATATGAGACAGACGGATCTTCTTACTGAGCCGCCGTGCCAAGATAGCAGAGCTCGAAGATCCCCATCTCCTTCGCCTTCCCTTCGTGGCTGCGTCGGCGCGGCAGGCAGGCATGCGGGCTTCGGTCAAGACGACACGAAAATCGATACTCCTTCGCAGAAGACTCCGGGAGAAGTGAAAGGGAGACGTGGAACTGTAGGGACTGGGAGCGAGGGTCTCTGAGGGGCGGGATGTTTGGAGGGGCACAATATATAGGAGGGATGAAGCCGCGGGTGTCCTTCGAGTAGCTCGCAAGTCGGGTGGGCACTGCCGAAGAAAGAGTGCTTCTGCGTTGCGCCATCGCGCAACTACTCACTCACCGTCTCGTCCATCAACTCCGAGCGGCCGCCTTTTTGCAGCGACCGAGGCGACCGCGCCGAGTGGCGGAACAGTGCCGCTAAAATGGAGGCTGCGAGCACTTACGTCCACGAACAATAAGAACTCCCAGGAACATTTCTTTTGTGCGTAACCTAAAGGAATGACGTCACTATTTTATTATAATCGTTGCATATTGTGTAATCAGCGTCGTGAGTACAGTATCATGCCTGAGAAGAGGAGGAACCGGCAGCAACTATAGTTGCTGACATCTCCTTACATAGAGTTAATGTTAAAAAAGAAAGACAAATGAAAGAAAGATGGGAGCAGGGATGAGATGACCATGGAAGCTCCGGAGGCAAGAATCGTGGCAAACTTTTGCCCAATAGGATTTACCATCCGTCTTCCGGCACATGCATCCGGCAAACGCTCATGTTCGGCCGGCGGTGAAAATCAGGCGTCTGTAGTTTCCAAAAAAGTAAGAATTAGGGTGATAAACTCAAACACCTTGAGAACGTGACTTTCACGATGTGGTGTAGCCAACAAACAAATGAGAGAGGGCACTATTTTCGCCCTTTACCGCCTTCTATGGGGTCTGCGACGTCGCCAGACTGCTGGTGTGTGTGTGTGCGTGCGTGTGTGCGTGCGTGTGTCTGTGTGTGTGTGTGCGTGCGTGCGTGCGCGCGCGTGTGTGTGTGTGTGTGTGCGTGCGTGCGTGCGTGCGTGCGTGCGTGTGTGTGTGTGTGTGTGTGTGTGTGTGTGTGTGTGTGTGTGTGTGTGTGTGTGTGTGTGTGTGTGTGTGTGTGTGTGTGTGTGTGTGTGTGTGTGTGTTTTAGCGGCCATTGTTTTTACAACGCTAGAAAATGCACACAAGGAGAAGGGCCTTCAATATTCCTCCTTGTTTACAAAATCAATGTAGCGAACGTATTCACCAGGCAATTAGCCTGGTGACTGAATTGACTGTTCACGGGTAGGCTGAACTTTGACACTGCATTTGTGGCTTGCTTATATTTGGATAAATCTTCGTATAATCACTGTATAAACCACTACGTAACAAAAGTACGTTACCTGCACACCCAAGAAAAGCGGCAGTATGCGCCAGACATTGCACCTCTATCTCCGCCCGTCCGGACACTATTCGCAATTAATGTGTACTCACAACGGACTCCACGAGTTCACAACGGCGCGCCAAAGATACAATGACAAAATGATTTCATGGACACTGCGTTATCGAAGTCCGTGCAAAAGCCAACTTCGTTCCCGAGTGGGAATGAAGATATTGCAAACAAAGTCATTCATAATAGTGAATGCTTGGTTTGCTCGCCATTGCAAAAGGGTGGATAGGTGGGCTAGTTGGTAATGCATTACTAGAGAAACTTAGAGCGCTATAAACACATATGACGTAGAAAAGGCACACAGACCACACACGCATGTGGTGTGTGTTCCTCTTCTACGTCTTGTGTGTTTATAGCGCTCTAAGTTTTTCTAATAATTGTTTGCCATATTTAAATCTCGGCACTCGTGTTGTGAGCACTGTAAGGGGACACGTGCCTGGGACATAAATTGCGGAGTTTAAAAGTGTCGTTTTTTCGCGGTAATGAAATTGTTGTTTTGAGTCAGCGCTGTGTGTTTGTATTGTTCCTGCTCTGCGTCATTGCACTGGTTGTGCTACACTGAAAAGCCTTCCAATGACGTATACCAACAGGTCCAAATTTCAACACTGACCAACCTCACTCCTGCTTCGCGAGGAGTTACGTAACTTCATGACACTCCATCATGTTCGTAATTTGAGCTAGAAAGACGACCGTGCGCGTGACCCACAAATACGCTGCATGCTTACGGGATTACCGCCATCGGCCCCCCTCGAGACCTCAGTGCAGGTCGACATGGACGGCACCCGTATTCTGGCACAGAGAGACTGTATGAGAGAATGAAAAGGCGGGAAGAATGTGTGTACGTGTGCGGATGTGGTGGAAGGAGGGGGGAGGGGCGGAAGGGTGGCGAATGCGCCCACTATATTGCAGGGGGCCGCATGACCTATGCGGCGAACTCCCGTCAGGGCCATCAAGGCGCGAGCTCAGTCTGGCGCATGAGCACACCCCGTCACTCAGACCCGGTGTGAACTCCGGTCGACAGCTAGGATAGAGAGCGAGAAAGAGTAAAAGAGTAAAAGAGAAAGAAGAAGAAAACTGCGGTGCACAGACTGTGCGCGGAGGAGGTGATGGGCATCGGCGAACGTGCTTTCCATCTTTCGTTCCCTTCGGGGTGTACCAAGATGCAACGGGAATGCCGACAACTACCTCCTCGCCCCTCCTTTACCCATTCTTACCACACATCCCTTTGGCGCGCGATGGTGGTCCCCATGCGAAAGAAGGTCCATATATGATCGCGTTGTTCGACCGGCCCGGACCGCTATCGATTGCCATTGAGTGCCGATGTCTGTCTGCCCGAGGACTATACTATAGGAACGCTTCAGAGCGCCCAGCATGCATACATATATGAGCTTCAGCGGTACCGAGTCGACGAAGAAGCGATAAAAAAGAAGTAGAAGAAGAAGAAGAAGAAAGAAGAAGAAGAAGAAGAAGAAGAAGAAGAAGAAGAAGAAGAAGAGGAAGAGAGAGAGAGAGACGACAGAAAAAAGGAAGACGATATCCGTGAGATTATGCACGCCTAGCCGCCTTTCTCGGCTCCGGGGCTTCGCTGAGTTCGCGCACTGAGTGCTTGGGTGAAGAGCTGACTGTTGTTGCCGTCTATAGAAGTGTATCCAGGAAGTGATCGGCGCCGTTCGGCATTTTAACTTGTCTCTCACGACTGATCACTCGCGAACTATACTATACTATAATATATATACTGCACTATACTATAGCATAAATACTGCATGTTGTGTCGACACTGAGGTCGAGGCAGCCACGTGAACTTGTTCAGCGTATTATACTTCGCTATGTAAGAAACTGAGCGGTGCAAAACACTTATATATGTTCTCAGAAAAGAACATATTGCGGTCTCGTCTGCGCTTGTGTTTTTGAGATACTGAACGATGATAAACTGGCTCTCTTAACAACATGCCCTTCAGAAGAAACGATGTTGCGGTGGCGTCCCAGGAGTCAAAAGCATCTAACTGAAAGTACAAGATATCTTCTTTTATTTTGTATAGGTGATTAATTTATTTACTAACCTGTACGTGTCTCAACCGCACACCGTCACATTCTCAATCTTAATTCAGCGACGCCTACCCTTCTCAGCTGTAAACAGTGACGCGTGCACGACGAGCAAAGATAAGCTCCTTTTTGGGCTTCTCAGATGACCTTCGTTATCTTCTTGCTGCCCTTACAGAACGCTACAATGGATGCGAACGAGCATCGCCTACTTGCCTTATCAGAATCCCCTCAAAGCATCACCCGTTATATGAAGTAGTCGATGATTAAAAAACTGAACAGCTTCCTGCGTAATGGTAGCCTGTTATGAATATTTACTGCATGTTTCATTAAACGAACTCCCGTCAAATGACAGCCATCTTCATTTACATTTTTTTTTCATAAAGAGCCTTTCAGTGTTTGAATATGCCTGCAAGCTCGGCGTTTGGCGTAACTCCAAAATCTATACCGAGCGTCGCGGAGCGCGATCGACGCTGTAATGAAAAAAAAAAAAAAGAATCTGAGGACGCCTAAGCACTTATATGAGTTGTGCATGCGAAAACGTTAATGTGCAATTGAACGCTGCTGAGTGGCCCTTTGAGTTATGAACTCCTCGTGGGAAACGAGCGCGTCGAGACGCTTGGCGCGTTTTGATTTGGTCTTACCGAGGGCAGTTAGAACGCAGGTGCGAGCTTGCACAGACGAGGAACGCGTGCATAACACGGGCTACCGAGAGCGAGGATGACGTGTCGTCGCGGCGATGCGATCTCCTATATATCACACATCACACAACACCTGGTGCGTTACTGCAGCAGCAGGCGTTACCTTTCGCCCGCTCTACTCCGGCAAGGCGCGCTCGTGCTGTGGCGTTGCATCCGCGTTGCATCGAGCACTCCCGCTTGAGCTCTAGTAGGGAGCGGACGCATCTCTCATGCGCTCCGCACGTCTTCATAATAATAATAATAATAATAATAATAATAATAATAATAATAATAATAATAATAATAATAATAATAATAATAATAATAATAGTAATAATGATAATAATAATGCCTTTATTTTCCATCTCAAGGATGTGGGAGGCAGAGAGAAAACGCTAGATTTCCAGCTTGACGGGCTCTCGCCTCCCCGATAGAAATACATGATTTTTAGAAGAAAAAAAAGGCAAACAGTACAAGCATATGAGAAGAGACAAAAAGAAATATCAGAACGTACAAACAAACGACAATTTTTACACAAATGTACAATTCCGAACAACAAAGCGATGCGCGCATAGTATCATGTCGCACATTTCAAACAAAATGTGCCACCTTTTCGCGTATAACTGAAACAAAAGGACGCAAATCATTTGGTCGAATGCGTTGAAGATTTAAATTGTAATTTTGGCGCAGGTTTAAGAAATATGGAAAAGTGTTTCTGAGCATATGTTGTCCGTAACTTCGATCTCATTTTCGCAACCGGCTCGTGCAGCCTCACCAATTCTGCCAAGGACCTTCCTTGTGTGTTCCGACACCCATACGGACCGTTTGGAGGAACCCGCACCGGGATTTTCGGCCTTTTTCGCCGTAGTCTTAGGGCGCAACGCCGTCTTGCAAGTAAGCCGAACCCGGGCCTAGCGCGACAACGAACACGTCGTTGCTCGCCCGCTCGATGCAGCCAGCGTCACCGAGCAAGCAGTGATGGAATACGCCGTCGAAGGTGAAGTAATCGACCCCACGGTGCTGCGCGATAGTACGTGGCAGCACCCGAAATTACCGGCCGACCCGCCTGACCTCCAAAAGCGCTTCGCTTTTCGAGGTCAGGAAACCGATTGGATTTTGGAGGTCAGAAAACCGAGCTGACCGAGGAACTAGGCCTCGCCAGGACCTCGGCTCTCTCCAAGAGCAAGTCGCAGCCGCCGCAGCTACCGCGGCGGAAGCCCATGCCTCGCGACTGCCTGAGGAGGACTACAAAATTGTGTTGCGACCCAAGTGTGCCGTGAATATGACCAACATTGGACTTGTCGCACTCTTGGAAGCGATCTACGCGACAATCAAAGCTAACCAGGCGCAAGCCAAGCAAGCCGACCAGGTGAGGGTGCACCCGATCAAAAACACCATCACCATTAGTACATACGATAGAACGAGGGCGGACACCTGCCAGACTCTTGAATTTTTACGCTGCGAAGAGCATAAAATCGACATGCCGGTATCGACGTACGTACCGGCTCCGGACGCCTCCATACGGGGACTGGTACACAGAGTCTACACTAACGAGACGGACCAAGCATATTGTGAATGCAGAAAGACTAGTTAATTCAAAACACTTTGTGATCACCTTCACCGGCAGAGACTTACCGCCCTCGATACGTTATAGGTGTTTCACCCTAAACGTGTACCCCTTCAGGTAGAGGCCGGAACCTTGCTTCAATTGTCGCAAATTAGGCCATCGCTCCGACGCATGTCCACAACCCTGACGAGCAATCCCCAGATGCCGTAGGCGTGGGCAAGAGCACTCACCTCCACCGGAAGCAGAGAAACCGACGTGCATCCCACTCTGCGTCGTTTGTCACGGGCTACACCCAACGGGTAGTCGAAACTGCAAACGGCGCTTCATATAACCAAAACAGACCAAGCGAGTACGTCAAAAAGCGACACTAAAACCACCGGAGAGACCAGGCTTTCCCACTCAGGAGGGCGAACCCAAGGCGTCTTTCGAGACTGCTCCAAGTCATTCCTACTTCTGCATAGCAGAGAGAGAGAGAGACAAGTCCACCTTCGGAGGCAACAACTCACAGCAACACGAACCTGCCAGTCACGTAGCCTGGAGAAGCGGTAAACCTAACCCCCTCTACCAAACAAGACCGCAAGTGACCACCTCGTTGAGGACACCGCTCGAGCAGAAATCACGAAACGGAAGGACAACGACGCAAACAAGGGAAGATAGGTCCTATTCCAAGACCAGCCAGGCTGCCCGAGAAGAGGGCGACCCCACAAGGCACGAGTAAAGCAAGCCAAAAGAACAGCAACAGGACCAACAGGTGAAGGAGCTGGTGGAGCAGATAAGGCTTCGTAAATGGCAATTGGCTGCTGCTAATGGCAAAATTCGGCAACTCGAAATCAAACCAACCCCAATTACTAACTCACAGAATCTCAGTGCCAGCAGACCAGTGGTTCGCGCTCCGAGTGAGGCAGAAAATAGGGAAACTGAGGCAACTAAAGGCGCAGGGTGGAAAGCAGCTAGACTAAATAATCGACAGGTGATAAGAAAGGCAAATCGGAATAGATAGATACGCGCGTAGCTCAACTAGAAACCGCAGTCGAGCTACGGAATAGCACAGAATAACACAGAAACATATCTGTTTAGCTTTAGCAACGAACTAGCCTAAAAGGAAGCCGTCAGGGATGAGAGAAAGTAGTGACAAGTTGTTCGTCGAGCTTGACCCGGGACAATTCCGTTTCGAATTTCCTCATTGCTCATCACAGATGTGAACATCGCAACATTGTGGTGTCTTCTATTCAGAACGAATGCAGGGCTCCCTTCGGTAACACTAGACAGGTACACGCAGCGCCAAATCATACACAATAGCCTACTGCTACGCCTAAAAGGTACGGTATATATTGTCATCCGGTGTATCTACCGTACTGCAAGCGCAAAAAAAAAAAAAAACGCCACCACGATGGTACACTAATTGTACTTAAACAAAGAAGTTAGCAGCAACGGTTCCCGTGCCGCAGCTGCAATTATCGCACAGCGAAGATAACGAGAACGTATTATAGCCTTACTGTTCGCTTATGGCAACTCTTAGTGCTTAGAATATTCGAGGAATATAGAAGGAAAAATGTATGTGAGCCGTACTAGATGAAACCTCTGCCAAGACACGACGACAAAACGACACCATCACATTCTAATCTACCGCGCTCCCTTGAAAACTCCGACCTCTCGCAGCCATTAAATGCCTCTCGTTCGCTGGATGACTTTTCGCAAGTGTGTACTTAGCGGCCTCAGTTCTTTTTTGTTTTATTGACTGCTACCTAATGCTGCGAGAATTCATCAGCGTTCTATCACCACGCAGAGAGAGAGAAAATGTAGCTTTAGAGAGTTCACTTAGCCTAGCGGTGGTTGAATTGAGTGCGCTCTACTTGAGTCATGCACAACCTGTTTCATAATATTAGTGATTGTGTTTCGGTAGGATAGGGTCTACACGGCTTAGACTAAAATGCTGCAGAGACAGTGTGTGTTTTTGTGTGTGTAGCAAGCACGAACGCACGCACGCACACACACTTTAATTTTTTTTTAGTTCTTATAAGCTCCTTAGCACTCTCTTTTCGGTTCACCATTTGATGCACGTGTCCTCGACGCGTGTCCTTGAATAGCCGTTACGAAAAGTGTTTTATTTGTTGTTTGCGGCAATGCGATTCTTCGTCTCAACTGCATATAGTTTCCAAAAATGGAAGCTTTCAGAGCCAAGCTATGCTCAGTTCAGCTTACCAGCAAAAGGCACAGTCTCGGCGCTAAGTTATAAATGCCGGAGCAGTTGCCACTGAGCCGCATCCGGAAGCACGTGCACGAACAGAAACAAGGTCGATGCCCCTGCACAAGCGGCCTGCAATTGCTACGCTGTCCAGACAGAACCGGAAGCTCTAGCTCCCAGTCAAACGGGCACTGAGCAGAGATACTTTTTTATTTCTTTATTATTTATTTTATTATCATTATCATTTCTTTTTTTATGTTATATACTCTTCGTCTTTTTGGATAACCCATGATGATGCTTAGCCACTGGGACTCTGGTAAAGCACTGCACTGCATGTACTCGTGCGTAGGGCGATAAAGTGTAGGGAGAGTGTCGCGGACTGTACACCCGCCCTGCAATATCCACGAATTTCTTTTTACCGTGTAAACAGAAATCGCGAGACTTCAGCCATTCATCCTCCGACCCTGAGATTCTTTACTGGAACAGCAGCAGGCTGTCACAGCGGTCACGTGGTCACGTCACCATTCATAGGCGCCGACTAAGGGATGGCTCCGGGGCCCAAGCCCCCTCCGGAATTTCCCGCAAAGGGGGGGGGGGGGCTGAGCCCCCCCCCCCGGCAATGCTGGAGCCTACTCCTCTACCTCCCCCACGCACACACCTGAAGTGTCATTGCTAGAGCTTTTTCACCCACATCATTTGAGGTTTTTTTTGACTTGCCTCCACCTTTTCACTTGAAATTTTATTGTGGCTAGTAGCTTACTACATCACTGTCAGCGCGGACGTGCATGGCTTTTAATTCATACATTCTCTTTATTTCTGCAAACTCTGATGATAGGAGGACAAACGCATTAGAAGCACCAGCGGCAGCTGTCTCATCCGTATTTTCTCATTTCAACATTGTTTTAAATTTACACTGCAGACACTACGCACATGCACAATATATTTAAATACACACACAGGACAAATTTTATATTCTTTGAAGAGAAGGAGGTAGCCAATTAACAATTATTTATAAAGGTATGGATAACTTATGCCTAGAGAATGAATATGTTGCTGTATGTTCACCGCGCTTCAAATTGCTTAGCGTGCTTTTTGACCCATAAATAAAGAAAGCAACAATAGACTTCAGTGACCCCTTCGGCAGAGTCTTTTATCAACGGTGTGTGAAATGCATGTGAATGATGTGTGTCTCAGCATTGCTTCTCTTTCCAGTAGACAATGCTAACTACTAATGAAAAAAAAAAGATTCACTCACCAAGATACAAAAGATACATTCACCAAGATTTAAAAAAGAGCAATGTGTAACACGAAGAAATCTAGTGCATATTGTTTCCATTACAGTGGAGTAGCTGCCAGTAATTTTTAGTTACTGAGATTTAATTAGGTAACTGCAATTATTTATCTAACTCGAGACGTACTCTCCTAATTATCAAAGTGTCAATGAGGCATTTATAGACACAGCCAAGGGACATCTAACTGCGTTTTTTTCAGTGACGTACTAATTGCGTACAAATTTTTTCTTACTTATAAATAAACGTCTCGAAATATGAAAAATACCACGTGACTGCGCCCGCACCCGCATCATAAAGCAGCGCCCTCTAACATGCTCCCTCTGAGCTAGCCAGGACGACATAAAGGAAATAAAGGAAAACATCGTGATCGAGCTAGTGCCTTATCTGCCGCGCCCCTGCCGAATTAGCACGTCCCATTTGGTGTTAGTTGGAAACAAGCTGTGATAACCGCTGTCTTAGCGTAGACAAAGTGCACGGATGGTTTCCTATC
This sequence comes from Dermacentor andersoni, assembly GCF_023375885.2. Lineage (NCBI taxonomy): Eukaryota > Metazoa > Arthropoda > Arachnida > Ixodida > Ixodidae > Dermacentor > Dermacentor andersoni. The sequence continues at coordinate 175,574,605 of NC_092818.1, forward strand.
TTTTATTTCTTGCTACAAGACCTACCACCACAAAGCCGAATTGACAATGTCAGCGCAAGTGTTTCAAGGTGCGTTTTGTTTCGTCTCAGTCGCCATGTCTTTCTCTAATGAGCAGAAGGAAAACAGGACCTTTTCCTTCGGAGCTGCAACTGGCAACAAGAGGAAGGCCGCAAATATATATCAGTCATGGAAGTGTGGTGGTAGACCAAACGCATCGATTATCATCAGAAATTATGGAAACCTAGGAAAAACCGGCAGCTTCAAGAAACAGCGGTGGACGATTCCATCTTTGAGTCCTAGCCTATGCACGGATGTTTTACCATTTATGGCCTCAAACCCTCATGCGAGCGTACGGGACGTGGCCGGCGAGGCAACAAATTCCAAGGCATCAGTTTGGAGTTTTCTATATTACGGCATTTAATCCGTACCACCTTAATCAGCATAAATGCTTGGAAGATAGGGACCTGTAGAATTGCCTAGATTTCTCGAATTGGGTCTTCATAAAAGCCCATGCGTTACGGGACTTGTCGAACAACATCATGTGCACAGATTAAATAAATTTTCGCAGAAACGCCCAGGTAAACTTGCATAATGCACACTATTGAAGTGACTCCAATCCACATTGGGTAAAGGGCAATCGGCACCAGCACCAGTGGTCGTTCAATGAGTGGTGCGGAATTTACGCCGGCGCTATAATCGGCCTCATCTTCTTCGATCACACACTGAACTGGACAGCGTTACGTGAACTAAATCCTTGAAGGAGTGGTTGATGAGTTTCTCAGCGAAGTCCCGCTGTCTCTTTTTCCACTTTTGTGGCATTAGCAAGAGGGGGCACCCGCACCCAGCAGCAGCCGATCACGAAACTGGATGGATGCGACTTTTCATGCGCAATATATTGGAAGACACGCACCTGTAAATTAGCTGGCTAGGTAAGCTGACCTCTCTCCACTCGATTTCTTTTTTTGGATTTATGCGAAAGATCGTGCTTACATCATCAAGACCCAAGTCAGATTAGCTCAATGCGAGGATAACGGATGCCTGCCGTAGAATTGGAGCGTCAGTCATCAAGAAAGGGATTGAATATGTGATAAAGCCGACTGAGTACTGCGTAGCTGCGAAAGGAGACCTATTCGAGCACGTTCCCTAGGCAGCAGCTGGTGTTCAACGGGGCTTACAAATTAGTAGATCATAAGGGCACATAGAAATCTGATGTTCTTTATTGTATTTTCTTGTGCGCAAGAATCCAGATTGCGAATTGGGCTCATTTAGAAGTGGTACATTTTCTTTCTTGAACGCATCGGTTTTGCCTTTTCTCTACACGTAGGTCGCTTCTCGGTCTATTTCTATCACTTTTATTTTTTGCCACGAAGCTGCTTTTGCATCACGCATACACTTTCACGAAAAATAAGACTGCCACTCTAATTTGGCTTTGGTCCGAAGCAAGCTTCTGGCGCGAAATATAGCTGCGTGCCCACTTTTTCGATGCGGTGCGAAGAGAGACGAGATTTAGAGACATTACATGCCAATTCCATAGCATTTCGCGTTTCGTGCGCGATCTGAGCGGCGCTTCGGCCACGTTATCAAGGGGCTTTTGTTATCGATGTGATCAGTCGGCCTTGAGAGACGGATAATAAGTGTGCCGTAGAAATGAGAGGAAGGAATAGCTGCGAAGCCGCGAAACCTGTTGGTGCTCCTTCCGTACCATTATCTAGATGATGCGCTGTCTCTTCGGGCTTGCGATAGGCAGCGCAGTTGATTTTAATCAGCTTATTTGAGGGCGCTACATTATTATGCGGGTGGGAACGCAGTCACGTGGCATTTTTCATATTTCGTGAAGTTTCTGCGCCAGTCGGAAAAAAATGTACGCAATTGGCACGCTGCTGAAAACACCGCAGTTAGATCTCAATTGGGGGTGCCTACAAATGTCCCATTGACACTTTGATAATTAGGACAGTACTTCTCGAGTTAGATAATTAATTGCAATTACCGAAATAAACAGCAGTAACAAAAATGTTACTGATGGCTGGAGTAAGGATACTGCTCTTTCTTTAAGTCTTGGTGCATGATAGTTGGAGCACCCTGTATAATTCACTCAGTAACTGAAATGAGGCCAAGCCTGATTCACTCGCAATCAGAATCAACAGCAGTCATCCGCAGCTGGCCTTATACTCGGACTCACAGAATAAGAAAAGAAAGGAGAGATAGATAGATAGATAGATAGATAGAGAGAGAGAGAGAGAGAGAGAGGCTGCAGTTTCGCCAGAAAGGCGAAGCAGTATTGTGATAGCGAAGTATACGACAATTTCGTGAAGGAGGATTACACCACCGAGAGACGCCAGATTCTTGATTGTGCGAGAGGACTCAGACTGTGAAATTGAACTGTCTCCTACTATGAGGTCTTGTAAATTCTCGTATTATCATATTCTCCGACCCCCCCCCCCCCCCCCTCGGAACAAATGAAAACTTTCCGCCTATGTCACCATCTCCTCAAAAGCAGCTTCATCTTCGCGATGCACAGAATATCGTCCTCATCCGCTACACTACTGCGTGTCGTAGTCGCGTTCAATATCAACTGCTACACGGTGTCCGTGGTCGAAAGGGCCCTCAGACTGTGCGAAGGCGCCGACATACGAATAATTACCGCTCACTTGGCAAAGCCCACTACATTCTCCCCCGGCACGCATATCCAGCCGCACAAGTCACCCGCAACAAGTCGCGCGCCCACGCACACGCACTGTCACTTTTTCGTCTTCATTCTTTTTCCGTGCACTAACAGACTGGAACGGCCTTTCCAACGAAATCACAGTCATAACCTGTCCTAGCACATTTTTAAACACCGTAACAAATGATCTTACCCTGTAATAAAATTATGGCCTTCAATTTTTTATATATGTATATACCCACCCCTTATGTAATACCCCTTCAATTGGGCCTTTAAGAAAATAAATTGAAATGAAATGAAATTGGAGAACTATACAATGTTACAATTACTGGATGTTATATTACAACACTTTTTCTCTATGCCGGTGCCTTCACGCAGTCGGGGTCCTTTTGACCACGGACAGCATGTAGCAGCTGATATTGAACGTGACTGTACGTGCAAGAACACCACCACTGTCAGAGTCTCTATGGATTTCAAAGTTACCCAGAAATTACCAAGAGCAATATTGCGAGATAACTTTGCTGTTAGTGCGTCCAGCTACGGTGCACTGCCTACCCGCCACGGTAACTCAACGGTTATGGCGTTGCGCTGCTGAGCATGAAGTTGTTGGTTCCATTCCCGACTGCGGCGGTTTGTTCTGGAGCGGAAAACAGCGAAAGGTAATTATTTAGCTTCTTACGGCACTCTGTCGCTAATTGACTGCACTCTGGACTGCACACTGCTAGCCGTTAACTACTGAAAGCACACAGCCGCTGGGATATCAGTTAGAAATGAAAATGCCGGCTGTGGTGATAAGCAGCTGGATTTTGCTGTTATTCACCCTATGCTGAGGGCGAAGCTGAGGATGACGATTGATGGGGCCTGGCAGGACAACCACGTGATAGCGACGACGATTTGTAAATGACAAACATCGTCATCGTAACGGAAAGCACGAACAGACGTTCGGACAGAGCAAACTCAGTTTCGAGCTGTTATCTGCCGCGCACTGAAAAACGTACAGAAGTCGTCGAAAGTACATGAGTTACATTGCTTTCGGCCGCCAAGCTTACTATACAGGCTGTTTAGGGGAGCCCCTGTGGTACACTATAAGTTGCTAGGTCATAGGCAATGAAAATAATCGTTGTATTCATCATCAGAGGTCTCGAGTGTCAGGAGCGCGACGTTGACCGCACCATACAGTCGAACGGCATATATGGTAAAGGCGCATGGTAGCCTGTTACTGGGGGTGTGCGAATAATGATTTTTGAGACCTGACGAATAGTGCCAGGATCTAATAGAATGAAATCACGGTGTTTTCGAATAATTAACAGCCGTTTTAACAAGCATAATATTAAACGATGTTATCATCCTAGTATTCATAAAGTTGGCAATAATGTTTGTTTTCATTGCACGTTATGAAACTTCTTTTTTATTAAAAGCACAAATGGAGCGTTAGGGATAAGTAAGCAGTTCGTTTGCCAGGGTACGAATGATTGTTGTGTAGCCGGTAAAGTCTCGCTTACTGACAGTCGTGCCCAATACTACTACGTAAGTTCTCGTGTTCTACGTCGAACTATGCCCGCGGGGAGGAAATCTGTCGTACTTTTCTCCATTTTCTTGTTTAATTGCGCTCAGTTGACGTTTCTATATATTCGAAAGCCATTAAAAAAGAAATGCATATTCGTATTTGCGAATAGTGACTATTCGATTCGAAGACCGAATCGAACAGGACGCTATTCGATTTACCAATCGAAAGTTTCGACTATTCGCGCACCCCTGCTGTATACTCTTGACAAAGGCTGTACGGCTTGTAAAACCAGTGGCGTGTATTTTACTCTGAGTTCATTGGCTTTCTGTCCCGTTTTCCTTGCTTCCGCGTGTTAGCGAGCTTTATACTTCGGTGTTATTTCCACGATTGCCTTTACGTTTTCTTTCTTCTTTCTTGTGCGCAATCCGCGCCGTTCCTGTTGCCTGATTCCACACACGGAGAGAATGGTTACGAGTTCTCGCGACTCTCGTATCTTACTATTCTCTAAAAGAATACGACATAAGAAGGCAGGATATGACAAAACACGACAAGACGTGTGAAATGATACAGTAGAACGCGACCTAAAATACGACAAAATAGAGGATGGTCCCACAGTAATTTAATTCAATTCAAAATTTATTTTTTCTATTGCACACTTGAAACGTCCTCCGGGTTTAAACTCTGCGCTCTTCAGCTTGACCGGTCCTAGGAGGCGTCGTACTCGGCAGTTAGGGACAAAAACAAACTAGAATACAGGATAGGTGGTCTCTGCTACACACCAAATCGTTACAAGCTCTTGAAGGACGCACAAACCAGCCAAACTTATGCTTGATGTATGTTTCTTTACTCGGAAGAATATGGTAGCATATTAAACAAAGTAAAGCATGGGACTGTATTCAAATTACATGACAAATATTACAATTATCGATCACTAGGTGTACAACTCGTAAGCATATTACGGTCAGAAAATGGCAGTTATGTACAATAATGTAACACGCAAAAATAATAAAAATAAAAGGAAGTTATTTCGAACACCAAATCAAGCCAGAGTAGGAACTATCTATCACTTATTAGTTTGTTACACTCAATATAAGTTTACAAAGTTGACAGACTGTTTGTTTGTTCCAATTTGTTCCTTTTATTCAGTCACATTGACCAAATTTCTGCTCTGAAAGCATAGGCACGCTATACCGCTAGGTACCAGGGAAAAGGAGACCTTGCCTAAGAAATTGAAATTAAGGGAATGATAGAGCAGAGAAAGAACTCGGGCCAGTGCTGTGAGCAAATATGATCCCATCAATTTTCGGTTGCATAGTTGTACTTTTCATATTTTGCTATAACTGGCGAGAAGTAATATATGGATGTCATTAAACGGCGGTTTTGCTCATTTCGGCTCACAATATGTTCTTACACCCCAAAAGAAGGCAATGCAGTGGTGTTCGTAAAAGTCTCGACGACGGAAGCATACATAATCGATAATGGATAGCCACGCGTGCCTGACTTCTCCTTTCCAATTTAAGTATATAGAAAGAGCCGGCACTCTTCCGATTCATCTCCAACTCGGCGGTTCATTTCCGTGAAGCGACGGATGCGTCGCCTCTTCTCCGGTACACGGCTGCCTTTGCCTTCGAGAAGAGGGAGCTTTGAAATTACCGACAGGCCGTCGGCATGACAGCAGCCCAAGCGAGCACAGCAGCAAGCCGAGCCGAAATCAGGCCAAGTCGGAACCGTTACCGCGTGGCGCATTTCTACTTTGTAAGGGAAAACGCAGACTGAATGGCACGCACACACACGCCTCTAGTTTCGTCTCTAGTTTGACTTAGAAAGGCTCGGTACACCGATGGTGCGGCTGCTCCTGATTAAACAGCGTTCGCTTGTTCGACTCTCTGCGGCGCTGCTGCATGCGACGAGTTAATTGCATTCCGCGTAGACACGCCCTCGGCCCTCGCCTTTGCGTACCCAGGCGTCGAATGCGTTGGGAGCGAACCTGAGGACGAGTGGAAGAAGAAAAAGAAGGAACAGGAAGGAAGGGAAAACAATTCACCTCACGCTGGCGCATTGTGCACCCGATGTGCATTGCCCCTGTGCGCGGGAACTAGCTGCCGAGTCCTGGGACAAAGGCCAGGGAGGCTCCTGCTGCCACTGCCGCTGCTGCTGCTGCTGCTGCTGCAGCCAGGCGAACCGCGAAACAACAACAATGCGCCTCTTTCGACCTAGTCGCATTTTCCCAGTGCTTTTCTTTCGCAAGGCTTTTTTCTGTTTGGTTCTTGCTTATACAAAGTCCTGAAAGCGTCACGTTCCGCTTGCCTCTTCAGCATCGCGTTCATACTATTATCTGTTTGTATAGCTTGACTAACTTTAAGGCCGTATGTTTTTGAAGAAAAAGAGAAATAATTATGGAGGAAACGCAATAGCTCAACAAAGTGAACAGAAAGGATTTGGGTGCTGTTCTGACGAGAAAATTTTAGAGGTTTCATTGCATAGTCCAGCGAAGAAGTGATCTATAAAAGGTCCTGAGGGGCCACACCGACATTCTGCATTGTGAGGGCGGTTGATGCACAGGTAGCGTATTTGTTTGACGATAGGGGTGGCCGTGTTTTACATGCGGAGGTTTAATTCTGGCGCTCAATGTTGCGAAAGAAGGATACCTTAGACTGATATTGTCGCAATGCACAAGAGGACATGCAGACAAGAGACGATGACGAAGAAGTGTTGTTCTTGCTGGGGCGCTTCCGCCGACATGTTCTAGTGTCATCTGCTTCCGTCAGCATTCGCTTTGCATAAACAACATTTGTGATTGTCTCTGCCTTGCTATGTCTTAGTGGAAGTACGGGGTACCAACACTGAGCCCCGCAGCGGTCTCCGCGTGACCGTTGACACGATGATCGACAGACTGAGCGCCACAATGACCGACCGCCCACATCTGGTGCCGCAGACTCTGACCTCCGTCCTGTTGTCCCAGCCGTGAGACCCAGGTACCTTCAATGGCATCGATGGTACGGACGTTGAAGACTGGATTATCTGGTAATGATGTGTAAGCGAAAATAATCAGTACGACGCAACGCTAATGCTAGCGAATGTAATATTCTGCCTCGGAGACACGGCACTACCATGGTGCGTGACCCACGAACGCGACATAACGAGTTGGGGCATTTGCAAGCAGAAGCTTCTAGACCTCATTGGAAGGTCCTTTGGCCGTCAGCTGGCAGCGAAGAAGGAGCTATCGACCCGTGCTGAAACGTCGACAGAATCGTACGTGGCGTATATTCAAGATGTCCTCGCATTCTGTCAACATGAACGAGATCGACAAGATTGGCCACATCCTGAAGTGCATAGCAGAGGACGCATTCAACCAGCTTATCTGCTGGAACTATGACTCAGTGTACGCGATCATCAAAGAGTGCCGCAATTTCGAACTGACGAAGAGTCGTCGCATTACGCAGCAGTTCAACAGGCTACCAAATACAGCTTCGACGTCTTCGTGTGAAGAACAGCCACGTGGACCTCCTCTGTCTGGAGAGGAAAATTTGACGCCGTTAATTCGTCGCGAGCTCGAAGCCATGTCTTCCGCCGTTCCTCGTCAGCACTGCCCAGACAACGCCTGTTCTGTCTCGCTTATACAGGCCGTTGTCAGACAAGAGATAGAAAATTTGGGCCTCCCGTATTTCTGCCCCATTCGTGATGCCGCTGTCAGTTAGGACCGTCCCCGTCCAACCACTGCTTTCCCGTTTTGAGCGGTTCCAACACGCCGTCGTAACTCGGCAGACTAGAAAACACAGGACGATAGGCCGATTTGTTTCAATTGCTCGCGTGCTGGAGATATTGCACGTCATTACCGCAGTCGTTGGTCATCGCCCCCTAGGTGGAGCTTCCATTCCGACCGTCCAGATCAAGGTGCTCCCCGTTTCTCTGTGCGCCCTTAATCTACGAATACCGACAGCGTACCTACGACTTTCCGAACCAGCCTGTCACCATCGCCCCTATAAGTCGGCGGTCTCGTTCATCGCAGGCCCGCCGCTCTTCTTGCCCCGCGTTCGTGCCACAGGAAAACCAGCTGGTGCAGCTCCCGGAGGTGACAATGTGTCAACCGATCTGGAAATCCTCTGATCGCGTTGCCCACCTTTGGAAGTATATTAGACGTTGAGGTGGGTGGAGTCCCAGTCAAGTCTCTCGTCGACACCGATGCGCAGATGTCTGTAATGAGTGCCGCCCTTCGCAAAAGACTCAGAAAGGTCCTCACGCCTCCGCTACCGTGCACAGTACGCGTTGCCGACGGCAGTATGCCACGGGTTGTCGGCATGTGTACAGCGCGAGTAACGATTGGCGACCGTCAAAATACCGTCTTATATATTGTGTTACACCGCTGTCCAGATGACCTGATTTTGGGGCTGTACTTTCTTTCGACCCATTCTGCTCTAATAGACTTCGCTACAGATGTCGTGAAGTTGGACCTTCTTTCTGACAGCTACTTTGTTTCTGATGCACATCATCCGTCCCGGTGTTCTGCCGAATTCGCCCGGTTGTCGCCTCAAGCCGCTACTACTGTATACCATTTAATGCTCGACCATATGTTCCGGATTGCAACTACATCGTCTCTCCGCTTGCCCACGTTTTTCTACAATAGCAGATTATGGTCAAGCGCGCACAAACAAGGACGAAGTGAGGAGCAGACAACACAAGCGCTTTGTCCTTGTTTGCGCGCGCTTGACCGTGATCTTCTTTGCGTAACCAACTATAGCCCAAAAGTCGGTGATGTTCTTGTACAGCATGGCGTCGCGCTACCAAGTACCGTTGTCACTGTTGTCGATAATTCTACTTGGCTGCCTGTTCTCAATTTTGGGTCTGTTGTACATGTTATTCCCGGTAACATGACAGTGGCTGGTCTGACACCTATGCACGAGTACCAGATATCTCCGCTCGCGCCCATTATTTCTGCCTCTGTCAGCTTCACCGCGATATTTTTTATTTAGATGACCGCCCGCTCGGCCAGACAGCCGTAGTCACTCATCAGATTCACACCGGTGACGTGTCTCGTCCATCGCCGCCCCTACCGCGTGTCTGCTGCAGAGGGCAGCATCATTCAAACCGAAGTCGCGAAGATGCTGAAAAAGAACGTCATCGAGTCCTCCGTTAGCCCGAGGGCCTCACCAGTTGTCCTGGTCAAGAAAAAAGACAACTACTGGAAATTTTTTGTTGATTATCGCCATCTGAACAGGATCACCAGAAAGGGCCTGTATCCATTGCCTCGTATAGATGATGCACTTGACTGTCTACATGGGGCGAAATATTTTTCATCGATTGAGCTCCGCTCGGGCTACTGGCAGATCGCTGTTGATAAGATGGATCGGGAGAAGACAGCCTTTATTACGCCTGATGGACTTTTTGAATTCAGAGTCATGCCCTTCGGGCTTTGCAACACCCCAGCGACGTTCGAGAGACGTTCTCCAAGGCTTGAAGTGGACCATCTGTTTGTGTCATCTCGATGACATAATCGTTTTTGCACCAACATTTGAAACCCACACTGAGCGTCTTGTGACTGTCCTTGCTGTGCTGCGCGCTGTGAAACTTCAGCTCAACTCGTCGAATTGTTTCTACGGTCGTCGTGAAATAACCGTTCTTGGGCACCTTGTAAACGCCAATGACATTCAAGCTGACCCGGCCAGAGTTCGAGCTCTGAGAGACTTTCCTGTGCCGTGCTCAGTTAAGGACGTTCTCAGGTTCATAGGCTTATGCTCGTACTTTTGTCGCTTTGTTCAGAATTTTGCTGACATTGCTTGCCCTCTCATAGAGCTTTTAAAGAACGACGTCGCTTTCGCGTCGGGACAATGGCAGGCTGAAGCCTTCACAGCAGTCATGAGACTCTTGACGAGCTCCCCAAATTTAGCCCATTTTGACCCTTCAGCACCCACTGAAATCCGTACAAGTGCTAGTGGTCACGGCATTGGCGCTGTTCTTGTCCAGATTCAGCATGGTCAAGAGTGCCTTATCGCTTACGCAAGCCGTCTTCTGTACACGGCCGAGCGCAGCTATTCTATCACAGAACGAGAGTACGTCGTACTGGCGTGTGCGTTGGCGAAGTTTCGTCAACACGTATTTCCCCATTTACGCGTAATTACCGACCACCACGCGCTCTGCTGGCTCTCCTCGTTGAAGGATCCTACATGGCGTCTTGGGCGTTCGGCACTGCGCTTGCAAGAGTACACTTTCTGTGTAGCCGTTTACATCAGGGCACCAACTCGTTGTGCCGCCTCACTGTTGATCCACCAGAAGCCACAGACGTCGAATCCGACACCATCGTGATGGTGTCGCTCAGGCTTCCTCGACATTGGCGATGAATAGCGTGGTAATCCCTTCCTGCGAACCATCATGGATCGGTTAAGCATGCCAACTCCTGATCATTCTCTTCGTTTCTTCTCTATTTCAACGGAGCCCTGTACAAACGCAACTTGCCTCCTGATTGTGCTGACCTACTGATGGCCGTACCGGGGCACCTTCAACGCACCGAGCTTCAACAACTCCACGACGTGCCCACCGCTGGGCATTTCGGTGTTGTTCGCACCTTTGACTGAGCCCAGCGGCGTTTCTTCTGGCCCGACCTCTACTGCTCTGTGCGCCGGTATGTGACTGCTTGCGACCTGTGCCAACGCCGAAAGCCCACACCCATGGCTCCAGCTGGGCTTTTACAACCCATCGATATGCTCACTGAGCCTTTCTTTCGCGTGGGGCTCGACCTACTTGGCCCTTTGCCTTTCTCAACTAAGGGCAACGAATGAGTTGCGGTTGCAACCGATTGCGCCACGCGCTTCCCCGTTACGGCAGCTCTGCCTAAAAGTTGTGCCACTTACGTCGCGGATTTTCTCCTACACTATGTCATCCTACAGCACTGTGCTCCTAGTCAGCTCCTCACGTATTGCGGACGTTACTTCTTGTCAAAGGTCATTGATGATATTCTCCGCCTATGCTCCACTGAGCATCAAATAGCCACTGTTTACCATGCACAGAGTAACTGTCTCACAAAGCGACTGAACGGAACGTTTACCGACATGCTAGCTCTGTACGTTTTCTCCAGACCACCGGGACAGGGACGTCGCTCTGCCATATGTCACATTCGCGTACAATTTGTCCCGCCATGGCACTGCAGGTTACTCAACGTTTTATCTACTGTTCGGCAGTGATCGCGTTTTACCCTCGGACACTACTTCCACAAGTCACACAGTCGCACACCGCTTATTCCCGCGATGCGATTTCTATGGCAGCACAGGCCCGTCACATTGCCCGCACCGCCCTTACTGATTTCCAGGCTTGCCAGAAGTCCCGATACCATATGCACCATAGCGACGTGCAGTATTAACTTGGTTCCTTCGTGCTCCTGTGGTCACCATCTCGTCGTGTGGGATTATCGGAAAAACTTCTGTCCTGATATTCAGGTCCCTACAGAATCCTCCGACAGCTTTTGGATGCGACGTTCGATATTGCTCCCGAAGAGCCAGGGCCGTCTTCCGTACAGCTAAGAACCGATGTTGTTCATGTCTCCCGTTTAAAGCCCTATGTGCGTGCCTTTGCCGGGCCATAATCGCTTGCGCCGGCTCGGCGCTCCAATCCCCACGGCATAGTGTCGCGATGCAGAATAGGACATGCAGACAAGAGACGATGATAAGTGTTGTTGTTGCTGGGGCGCTTCCGCCGCCATGTTCTAGTGTCAGCTGGTGCGTTCAGCATTCGCCTTGAATAAACAACGTTTGTGCTTGTCTCCGACTCGCACCAATAATATTATTGAGGTTGCATACATAAAACGATCACACAGAGCAGAAAGAATAAAGCAGACTCTTCTGGAGGGCTTCTGGAGGAATAACAAAAGGAAAGCCGAACACAAAGCATCAATGTAGCTTACGCATATTTGAGCGAGTCTGTAGATCAGTTGTTTATGTTAGTAGTCGCAGTTCCGTCGCGCAATGCAGATGCGTTTCGAGGAAGTTCAGGCACATGTGCGCACAGTACGCATTGCCGCATAAACCGCTCGCCACATCGATATTCTCACTGGACTGCGCGCTTAATAATTTTTTCTTCACCACTCGATCATTCTGTCTAACATCGGATCCACTCGTATGTATACGTCCTACACCTTTCTTTTTCCGCGAACTCTTTTCCGTCACTTGCTTAGAACTTTCCGTCATGCTTATTCTTATTTCTTGAAATCTTGCATGAGACCTATTTTTTATCCCCTGTGTCTTCCGCTTTACTTACCTCCTTCTGTAGCAGGACATTGCTTGTGCCTCGCAGTAACCATCCTGTTTGTCGTACTACTCTTACAGTAATGATGTAGCGGCGTTACGTACTTATGAGTCCCATAACAACGGCGCATGAAAACGCGCCGAATGGTGGCGCTATATGCATAGGGAGATTTGGAGGACGCTTAAGTTTCGCCTTTAAGGGTTTGTTTCTGAAAAGGGGCAAAGCAGCTGGAACCTCGACCTGCAGAGCAGACCTGTCCATTTGACTTTCTTCAACCTGCAATATCCACAAGTTGCTTGCTCGTAAACGGACGAGTAACAAGGTCCTAGTGGCCACGGTCGACTCGTCCAACGAACAGTGCGCGTTTTCGGCCCTTTCCGGAATCAAGCGTTTTTAGCCCTTTTAACGCTATGCTTTGAGTGCTAAGAGTCGCCGATATGTGTGTGTTGAGATCCAATACCCCCCACCATTTTTCTCTCGCCCTTTCCGTTCCGGCATCGACACGATATCCCTTCCGGCTGTCTTTCCTACTCTGTAGTACATCTTAGCTGTACGCTGGCCGACTTACGAGAGCGTGCGGCGACGATAACTTCCGCAGCACTTTCACTCTTTACTCGCCCAGTGTAGTGAGCGAGCCTATTTCGGGCACAATACGGTACTATTGTGAAGCCTGCCCCAACATGGCCAACGCTAGAAAAGGAAAAAAAAAAAAAAAAACGCTATGTCGAACTCTGCGTGTACGCGCCGGAGGTTTGCGTGAATGGAAACCATTATAAGGTGCGACCAAGTGCGTACATGGACCCTCGTATACCGGAGTAGACGTACAATCACTGCTGTGTCTTGTCTATGCTCGGGGGTTAACTGTCGGCTCCGCTTCCTGTTGAGAGGCGTCCTCTGTATGGTGCCGCTTCCCACAGACGAGCACCGACACCGTTGTGCCGTTTGTTCACCTTTAGACGATGCGTAGAAGTCTCTGGAAGCAGCAACGACCGTGGAGGCCGCCAGAAATTTTTTGCTCAGAATAGATTATTCAGCACAGAATGCCGAGAAACTTCCCGATGTAATTTCTGAAACATTGTGTCTGCCATTACAACATCCGTACAGTCCCAGCAGACAAAGATTAGCACATTTCAGTGACTGGTGGACGGAGCGGCCAAATCGCGACACGCGGCACTGTTGTTCCCAAGCACGCTGATAGCGAGAGTGCCAGGCACATTCATTTTTCCAAAGCAGGGGTAGCCGGCAGAAACCGACCCATGGTAAAGCCCTCGTTTCGAAAGCTATCATATGCTTCACTTTTCGCCCAAGCTATGCCTCAACAAGGCTGCACACGCGAGCCCCTTTATTAATTTTTATGCGCGGGCGTTATTGATGTTAGTTTCTTATCGCAGCCTTGTTGCGCAGCCTCGTTGGCGCATAGCTCGGTTGAAAAGCGAGGCCTATGATAGCTTTCGAAATGCGGGCTTTAAGATGGGTCAGTTTCCGCGAGCCACCGTTGATTTGGAAAATGGAATGCACCTGACACTATCGCTATCGGCGCACTCGGGAACAACAGCGCCGCATGTGGCGATTAGCTGCTCCGGCCACCAAAGCCATCTCAAGAACCGCTAAATCCATATGTAGATAGAGCAAAATAAACGTTTTTCACCACCACCACTTGTGCTAATCCTTTTTCCGCTAAGAAGGTACGTTTCGCACGTTTCCCGCACCATTTCGGTGGAAATGATGCAGTACTGTTGTGGAATCTCGATCAATTCTCTAAGAACTCTACGGAAAAGGTCTGAAGAACATAGTTATTAAGGCGCAGAGTGAAGATACGTTAATCAGTTGTATTCCTAATCACTCGGTGAAATTGATTTAGTTTCCCCGAAGGGCAGTTTCAAGCTACAGTGGATTTCTCACAACACAGCACAGCTTAGCATTTGTCGCGAATCTCATCCTGTATTGAAAGTGAATAGAAACTCTCCAAAACGCGATCTTTAAGAAAATGAATTAATAAAAAGGAACGAAAGAGGTAAGAACTGAAATACATTTTTAAACAGCCTTTCAAGATGCCACGCAAAAGCAGAATAGACTTTCAGGGAACTTGCCACACCACACGCGCAGCGAAATGATGGTGTCGGGAGGAAAAAAGAAAGTTTGGCAGCATGTTACACACCGGTAACATGTGAAGGCGAAAGCCTGCTGCACATCTGGTGATGCATTAAGTTATGCGATCGGAGGGGTCAGACCTCTTGCAGGGCATAACGCGCCCCAGTGTGAAGTACGCGTGTGGCGTTTTAGGTCGACCGCCTCAACGACATATGCGAGCACTTGATGCACTACCCGAAGGTGCAGCATACTTGTCGCCAGCAAGTGTTACAAATGTGGGACACAAACCGGACACAATTACGTTGCATCCTCTCAGCAGGGGAAAGCAGCACTCGCGGTCGAACGCCTTGCTCCCGCAGTTTCGCACGTCGCAACTCGTTTCTCGCTCGAGCATCCTCGGCCGTAGCGTACTTCGGAGGCCTACCGCGCAATCCGCTAGGCCCCGGACGATCGTTCTTCATCGCTGTCTCTCTTGATTCGGAGTCGACTGTCACCAGAACGCCACTGCCGCCGCCGCGGGGCGTCAGCGACGCAACGCTAGTTTTTCTCCTAGCGCGCGCCGCTCGTTCCGCTCTCCACCCGCCCCTCGGTCGGGAAAGGTGACGTGTCTGTTCTTTTTCGTCCCACTCGACTAGACGTCGCGTTTTATTGCGATAGCAATTAAATGGACACTCCAGGCGCATTTTTGCCGTCGGTGTCGCCGTCAACGTGATGTTCCGTACAAAGCCCAAGGGCGATAACACTGAGGCCCTGCGTCGTATGCTGTATGTGTGATGCGAGGGAAAGCACGCGAGGGAAGCAGACGATCGCAGCTCAATCCGGCGCGCGCGAATGAAGACAGCGGAGAGCAAACGCGCCTCTTGCCTCGCGCGAAAGGCCTCGGGGGGATGGGATGGGCGGAGCGGCGGTGGCGTTGTGCTCCGGCAGCAACTGCGCATTTCGCGACCGGGCGCCAGGGGAACTCACGATCACGGCTCAATGTCGCGCGCCATATGTGGAGGAAAGCGGAGAATGAGCCCGGGAAGGAGGGCAGCTTCGACTCTGCCAACAAATGCGTACTTTGCATGGCTGCACGCGATCGCGCGCGCCGTATCTTAAGAGGGATCTGCAGACAGCTGGTACCTTTGTGCTCTCGCCACTCTTGCGTTGAAGCGATAGACGCACGACGGTCACCTCTCTTGCTGCTGCTGCCGCGCTTGCTCACACCAGCATTTTGACAGCGACTGTCCGCGCTCATCGAGTGTGATGTGTTCATGTTAGCTTGTGCGCGCCGGCACCATGCTTCTTAATTCAGTTATTAAGCGAACGTTTCGTAGTTTATAGGGCCGATAAAAGTACCGTATACTTATTTTGTATAGCTGTCTACTAATTTGCTATCGCAATCAATGCTTCACCTTTCGGGCGAAACAGCGACGTTTTTTCGAGGCCATCGCCCAACGAGCCACCCAAAGCTTTCCCCTTCAACAAAGAAAAAAAAAAGGGGGGGGGGGGGGGGGGGCTTAGAGTGGTTATCAAGATGTCATCAAGAGTATAATGCTGACGCCTACAGAAGGAATAGGGGAAGGAATTTTTGTGTACCGTATTTTAAGTTACCTGGACACTTCATGTCGCACGTAACGATCTGAAGCCTTCTATGACCTGCGGGTATAATGCAGAAAATGATAGCCATACAAAGCAGGAAAGCTAATGCAAATGATGAAGCAAACTTAATTATAGGGTTCAGCGTCTCAAATTCCACCGGGAGTTATGAGAGACGCCGTAGTGGAAGGCTCTGGATTAATTTTTACCAGTTAAGCTTCTTCAATCTGCACCTAAATCTCACTGCACTTGGCTTTACACCTTCGCTGAACAGTGTAAGCTAGTAGACATAGCGGAATGGTTCGCTTCTGAAGCAGAGTCGATTACATACTACTGTGCAAGCAAGGTCGAAATATATATAGGCACCATTGCACTTTGAATCACTTGTCGCCAGTTTTAAACCACAAAGGATTGGTCCCGTATTCACGAATCGTCTCTTTGTTAAGTATATACAGTCAGCGACTCACCGTCGCCGTGCCAGATAGCCTCGATCGTTATCACACCGATCGGTGTGGTGAGCGGCGGGCGTAGGAAAGCCGAACGATCAGATCAGAAAACGCTCTTGGTCAAGCGAAAATTTAGTTAGTACGGGCAGTGGGGGGGTTCTAGCCCTTTATCGGAAGCTGAGCGGAAACCGCAAGAGCACTTAGTGCCTCGTTTGAATTTCCCGCCTCCTGAAGGTGGGCGGAGCTTCCTGGCTGCTCGCGTCTTGCCTGTGTGGGCCAGGCGAACGGCTTCCTCGAAAAAGACGCGGCGACGAGAAAACAGAGAAAGTGAGAGATAAGTAGAGGGGGGGAGCAAAGCTGGTCAAAGGCAAGAAGTGAGGCAGGCGAAAGCCCCCACTCCCGCCTTGTGCTCAGCACGCGCGCAGTATACTTGTCCCGAAAGCGGGCGAAGAAAAACAAACAGCTCGCACAGAGTCGGTTTATGAGAAGAGATGCGCGCCGCCCGCCACCTCCCCCTCCCGCTGCCGCACTCAGGCGGGAGACCGACACGTCGGGTCGTTTCCCAAAATACAAGCCATGCGCCACCCTCGAAGACGACGACACGCGCTGCGGCGGCACGATGCAGAAGACACAGAAGATGTCGCATAGAAAAAAAAAAAAAGGAAGACGGGAACCTGAAAAAGGCAACGAGCTGCAAAAGCCCATCATATATCTCCTTGCTCGCGCCACCGGTTGTTGGCCCATCTACCACTGTATGTGTGTGCCACCAGACGAGAGGGCAAAAACAACCGCGATGACCGAGCTGATGACACGATGTACAGAAGCCGACGCTTCTGCCTATCAACGCTTGGACGTAGCGCTGCCAATTAAAGAAATCAATATTTTTGCATCGCTGCTTTTATTCGCAGGTTGCATAAGGGAGAACGTTGTGTTCAACTTGGTACTTTGGACCTTGCATCTGCTTTCGCGCTGATTCGTTCTTTCTTTTTTTTACCCTGCTCTGCAGCGCAGCACTCTAGATAAAAGTTTAAATTTGGATATCTGCGCAAACATAAAAAAGAAGAGGAAACAAAATGGCTTCCCTCCTTGCATGCGATGAAAGCATGCGGACCGCACACATCCAGTTCTAATTTGTCGTTTCATCCTTCTAGTGAACTGTAGTGGCTCTTAAGATCGCCTTCTCACTGCTCCAGCGGCATCGGC
The DNA here is from genome assembly GCF_023375885.2 of Dermacentor andersoni. NCBI lineage: Eukaryota > Metazoa > Arthropoda > Arachnida > Ixodida > Ixodidae > Dermacentor > Dermacentor andersoni. The sequence continues at coordinate 175,592,324 of NC_092818.1, forward strand.
ATATGTCCGCTCTAACCAGGTGTGCCAACAAGCTTTTTTTTTTTCGTGTTGTTGCTTACGAAAAGGAACAGATACAATTGAATAAAAATATAAGTATATGGCAACCGTGTCAACGTCGTGCAGTCCTGCTAGCACAACACCAACAGTCCACAGTGTATGCACACGGTTAACGATGCAAGTACTTTCTCCGCTCAAGAGGCCATAACATTCAACGGTAGAAACTAAAGGGATTGAAAGGTGTTTGGCGCAGCACAGCCTTAGCCGCATTTGCGCCACTAAACCACATCTAATTAACTAAACGGGTGGAAATCGTGAGCACTCTAACAAAGAATAGCAGTCTGGAGGGAAGTTACCATGACACCAGCGAACTGTAGGATCGAAAGGCTGCCTGTTTTGTCAACTTCTTTATATATAGAGCGCATGTACAGTGTGCTTCACTCGAAGCAATTTATTTACGAATACTGCGGTCTCCGTACGAGACATAGCAGGGTGCGGGTTAATACAAAACTTAGAAAATACAAGAACACGTTTGCAGAATATAACAGGGTAAATGGTCGTATACAGAAGAGGCAAAACAGGTTTACAGAATGCAGATCAGAGTTTAAAATGCTAACAAGTACTAACACGATATATATTTTATCACTTCTGCAGAAGATTGTTCGTGGGTAGTCGTCTAACGGATCCATCAAGCTTGTTCGACAATTCAATTGTTGACAGAAGGAAAGAAAATTTAAAGCATTTCAGTTGCAACTTAAGCGGGACAATGTTCATCGAATCAGTGCGCCTGGTTCTGCGCACAGAGCTGGTGACGAAAGATATAGGCACGCAGACATCAACAGAAGAACTGACAATGTTGTGAAGCGTGATAAGACCATCACATGTGCGTGTCTGAGCCAGTGACTGCAGGGATAATAGCTGAGCATGCAAGGAGGGTGAGAAATGGCGATCGTACCTGCCGTATATAAATCGTATCACTTTTTTTTGTTGTACAGCGTCAAGTTTGTCTATGCCGCATTAATGGTGAGGGGGCCAAATTAAACAGGCGTATTGAAGGATGGGTTGAACTGGCGTTTTGAAGGCCGTGAGTTTGAACTCTTTAGTGGAATTTGTCAGCGTGCATTTGACGTAACGAAGCCTCTGAAGCGCTTTTGAACAGATGAGGTCAGCGTGCTTGTGCCAATTTAAGTTAGTCGTGAAAGTGACTGCAGGGTACTTATATTGACAAGATACTTATAGTGAATGCTTTTAGTTATCTATTTTTTTAAAGCTTATGTTGCTCGCACGTCAAGTCTGCTTCTTTTCTTGAAATATATGTGTGTGTACTATGACATTGGAACAACGGGCTCTGCAGTAACCAAGCTTTCCATATACTATCGCAGTTAATAAAGAGTAACAACGTTCTTCGCCACTTCAGGAGTGAGATGCGTACCGCCTTCTACGGACATGTCCCAGTCTGCAAACGACTCCTCCCACATCATCGGCGTCATGTAGGTGTTCATTGCAACGGGTTAACTGACTTGCATAGCTGGATTCGTGCACCACGTCCCCGCTCTTTTCTTGGAATTCACGCGGACACTCTTTTGCGGGCTTTTGTTGACTTCAGGAACATACGTAGCTTATTTTCCAATGCTTCAGGGCACGAGGCAGCGGCTTCTTTTCGTGTTGTGATGCACGAGTCGATAAGCAGACATCGCGGAGGTGAAACAATTTAAGCGATGAAAGTTGCAAGAAGTGAAAAAGGAGATGGAAAGAGGATGAAGCAAAAGCCTTGGCGCTTCGAAGCGAGCTGTTTGCGCGCCACTGCGAATGCATTCCGCGGCTGACACTGTGCGAAGCAGTGCGTGTACTACGCATCCTAATGATTCTAGAGCTGTCGAAGTCACTGCTCCGTGCTGCTGCCGACACGGTGCTCTCCACGTCAGTCGCATAATGAGAGGCAAGGACTCAGTAATGACGCGGATGCGCAGCGAGAACGAGGACTACAGACCTCGGGGCACAAAAAGGCTTCGTCCTATAGAGTTTCGTGAACGCTGAGATAGATGTTGCGCGCCGCGCGCATTTTAGTGCTGTGTTGGAGAGCACGAGGTTGGCACGCCGGGTCCCAGGCTCGGCCTATAACGAGCACTAGCACCGTTGCGCGCAATGCGAGAAGTGCTCGCTGCACAGGCAGGAGATCCTCGAAACGAGAGGAACCGACGGCGCAATCCAGAGAAGGCAAGCAATGTGGTAGTGTGGGCAACAGTACGTGGTAGTTTGTGCACTAAGCCGAGGCCGGCTCGCCTGCTTGCCATTACAGCGAGAAAAATGTCTTAGTACAACCCTGTTTTCTGGCGCCATCCATTTTAGCGTTGGCCGAGTACAGATGTGAGAGAATGCAGGAAATGTAAAAAATAAACAAAAGATGATGCGGATCCAACGTACATGTTGGTATCTATGTGAAGCTAGGCTTTAGGGAAGCGGTTGTACAACTAAATTCGATGAGTACAACTGTGTTTATTTTAATGCTATGTAACGTTTAATGTCATGCAATATTTACGATTATGCACTACACTGTTCACAAGCTATAGCTTGTGAACAGCGTTGGTACTTCGGCATATATGCCGAAGTACCAACGCCAAATCAGGCGGAGATAGAGCGTCAGACATCGAAACTGCGATGTCACGAGGACACAGGAGATTTATTGTGCTTGTGGGAGTTAAACATAGAGGAGTACGACTAATATCTGAATGCATTTAAGGATTGCTTACCATTAGCGACACAGTGGCGCATACCCATTTCAACAGCGGCCTCTTACCGAGTGCCACATGCTCAACCACCAAAGAATGGGGTTGCCCAAACATGCGAAATTAAAGGCAATCGAAGAAAGCAGTTAAATATCATGCGCTCTTCCATTAATATATCTGTGCATCTATGAGATGATGGATGGATGGATGGATGGATGGATGGATGGACGGACGGACGGACGGACGGATGGACGGACGGACGGACGGACGGGCGGATGGATGGACGGACGGACGGACGGATGGATGGACGGACGGACGGACGGACGGACGGACGGACGGACGGACGGACGGACGGACGGATGGAACTTTCTTGTACGTCCGGCAAGGTGTAACGCGACCCGGGCTCAGGTCTCCCACGGGGGAACGTGAAGGCCCTGCCTCAACGCCGCCTCATGGGCTTGCTGGACTGCTCACGTGTGGACGACAGGGTCTCCGGAGTAACTGCCATCCCTCCTATAACACATTGCACTCCCACAGCATGTGTTTGAGTGTTACTGGTCCTTCCTGGCACAATTTGCACGTGTCGTCCTGATGCTTATCTGGGAAGATACGTTTCAGACGGAATGGATTATGGAAGGTGTTCGTCTGGAGTTGTCTCCAGACGACGGCCTGCCACCTGTTCGATTTGGGACTCGGCGGTAGGTATACCTTATGGCGTTCAAATATGCACTGGTTATGTCGTTCTATCTGGTGAGCCTGTTTCGTTCTGCTCGAGAAGCGTTCGCTATCGTGCGAGAGGCGTTGCCCTGTTCGGCGCGGCGGGTCATGTCTCGCGCCGTCCGGTGCGCCGTCTCGTTTAGGTTCGGGAGCACGTCGCCTTCCGTGGTGACGTGCGCGGGGAACCATAAGATCCTTGAGCTCGCCGTTTTGGATCTGCCCGCTTTGGCCAGAATGGACAGGGCTTCCTTGGAAATTCGACTTTTGGCGTAATTCCTTACTGCCGTTTGCGAGTCACTTAGTACGACTTCGCATTCCTGTTCTGTGAGGGCCAGCGCAATCGCTACTTCCTCCGCTATTTCCGAGTGTTTGGTGCATGCACTGCATGTGTTTCTGATTTTGGACTCTGTGTCTATGACTACGGCGGTGTATTTTTGGCCGTTCAGATATTCGGCTGCGTCGACAAAGCGCGCGTTTCTCTCCCTGCCGAATGAATGGAGCAGAGCCTCGGCTCCTGCATTTCTTCTACCTCGGTTGTAATCGGGGTGCATGTTTCTTGGGATGTTTGCCACCGTAATGGTGTCTCTGATTTTATTGGGGATTTGCATTTTCTGACCGTGCTGGTTGTGGTACGTTATGCCGAGCGTATTCATAATATACCTTCCCGTCGTCGTGGTCGACAGGCGTTCGAGCTGCGAGATGCGTTTGATGGTTTCTTCCAGGGTGTTATATATGCCGAGCTGAGCCAGGAGCTCGCTGCTCGTCGATACCGGGAGGCCCAGGTCTATGTTGTACGTTTTCCTTATGAGTGTGCTGATCTTGTTTTTTTCCGCAACGTACTAGTTGTGGTAGGCGGCTACATAGGCGATGTGGCTGACAACGAATGAGTGGATCAGTCGAATGACGTTTTCTTCCTTCATGCCCGCGTGTCTATTGGTTACTCTATGAGATGAAGTAGTTATTTTTTGATGACGTAGGCAGAGGTGCCTTCACTGAGACTATTGTGTCAGTCAACACTGACCACGGGTTTGGTAGAGCCCGGCTCACGTGCCAATCAAGCGAGAAACCGACAAGCAAAAACCGACGAACAGCTCAAAGCACTTCTTCACCAGAAAAGATAGAGAGTACATCCCCTTGAAATAGCCGTATGAGATCTGTCGCTGAGAAAGCTCGCAAACACAGAATCTTATGACTCTTATAAGGCTGTACCTAGGTTCTCAAACGCCTTTTTTCCCTTCTCCCGCCATTCTCCTGCTAGGGTTTTTCTGTATTTGACTCCCATCACTATGCTGAGTAGCATGTTGGCACCTACATGTGCACCACTAGAATTATCTGAAATTCTTTTTAGAGCTTTATTTCTCTTTCCCTACACGTACTGCGATTTACCAGCCTGTAACGAAGCACCGTCGTAACCTTGATAATGAAACGCAATTGATACGGGTTGAATAAAGGACATATTTAGCACAACATTTTCAAGAATGCAGTGCAACGACTGTTGTGCTGTTGCTGTTCACTCATAGCTTATAGAAACAGCTTACGCCAGCGCTGTGCAAGCGTAGTTGCTTGTGGCGCAAGCTACTTGCCGAAGGCGAAAACTGCATCAGTCTTTCATCATCATCAGCCTGGTTATGTCCACTGCAGGTTAAAGGCCTCTCCCATACTTCTCCAACTACCCCGGTCGCGTACTAATTGTGGCCATGTTGTCCCTGCAAACTTCTTAATCTCATCCGCCCACCTCACTTTCTGCCGTCCACTGCTACGCTTCTCTTCCCTTGGAATCCAGTTCGTAGCCCTTAATGACCATCGGTTATCTTCCCTCCTCATTACATGTCCTGCCCATGCCCATTTCTTTTTCTTGATTTCAACTAGGATGTCATTAACCCGCGTTTGTTCCCTCACCCAGTCTGCTCTTTTCTTATCCCTTAACGTTACACCTATCACTCTTCGTTCCATCAGCGTTTATTGGTGTTAATTGGGCTGCACCTGATCCTGCGCTGTGGAAGCTAGTGTGATGTGATCGCGAGCGGCTGTGATCGTGTGGCTTCGTTCGCTGTCTCTCGCTCTACTTTCTTCTATTTCTGCGCCCCTCTCCCCCGTCCTCCGGTGTAAGATAGCAAACCAAATTTTCAGTTGTGGCTAACCTCCCTGCCTTTCTCCTTTCCTTCGTCTCCCTCTATTTTCACAATCTTTCCGAGACCTCGCTGTGGTATTACTCCCACGTTATGTGCATTTTTTTTTTCATTCATGCCATATTCTGGCCACAGTGCGCTTGTTGTTGCATTTCCTCTTGCTTTTACCAGAAAGAACCATGGAAGATTTCTCTTTCTCTAGTTAGGTAAACCATAATTTATGTCTTCTGAAGTAGAGTACAAAGGGTTCTGTCGCCCCTTCAAAGCTTGAGAAACAGGATCAGTCCTTCTCGCAAACTTGTAGAACAAGAGAGGAAGTCTGTAGGTATTGAGGAGATAAGGGAAGCACAAGTGGCAACATGGCACTTTTCTTCTAGAAAGATAGCTACAATTTTCCGTGACTTTTGTTTACGCCTGAGGGTTGATGGGGACATTAAAGAGAAATAAATATTGTAAATAAACGTGTGAGAGCTCAATGTGTGAGAGTTCTTAGCAGAGTGTTTCTTCAGCGCCGCCCTCTGACTTCTTGTCCGTGCAAACACAAGGAGCGGAAATTTTTTTCTGTTAACTCATCCTACACTTTTTCCTTGAAACTCCCGAGCTTGCTCTTCTCGAAGCTATTTCCTTTGACAACAGCTTTCTTTTCCGCCCGGAGCCATCAAAAGATTGCCTTCGACGGATTTCGGAGGCACTCCTATGAAGTGAAGGTGTTTACAATATAACGAAAGTCTATACAAACGTGACCCTAGCTGCCTCACAAAATGCAGCAGCGAAACACGAAGTGTAAAGTTCTACAAAGCCAGAAGAAAAAAAAAGCATTGAGTAGATGGACAGAAAAGGCCTCGTAAAATCGCAGATGCGAGCTACAGTGGAGGAAATGCGCTTCTAAAACATCAAGTCCTCCGAAGAGAATCTGCGAGAACAGCAAAACCGCGTTTTCTAGTCGCAAGCTAATCAAACGAACTGGGTTATTAGTGCACCACACTGTATAAATTTTAAGCAAAGCTTGTGTGAAAGTGCCGCAACATAGTAAAACTGCGCTCAATACTATATTCCAAATATCCTGGCAAATAAGGACATCAAGTGAAAGTGCGATTTCTGGCATGTGAAGAAATGTCAAAGCCGACGTTGTCGCGCAGTAGTTGAACTGCTCCTTTATATGTAAGTGCCTTTGATAAACTAGAAAGCGATCCTCTGCGAAGGCTGATAGAATTGGCTGTGGTGGGCTGATCGGAGACGAAGAGGCGGGGTCAACTTGTGGCACGTGTAGCTTTACCTCACTAGAAAACAGTGTTAGGAGTTAGCGCACAGAAGCAGGAGACAAAGTTTTAGGTTGTTCGTTTAGTTTCATTCATATTGATTAAGCTATCACCCGCAAAAGCTCACCCGTTTTACACATTGAGGGTGCAATAGCGCAAGGCTATTCCACACAGTTTCTATCCAAAGGCCCTGCAACGTAAAAACTATTCCAATGTGTTTTTGTTCCAATATCGTGAAATCAAACTTACGTAACCGCCGACACAAGCATCGGACAGCGACTCGAAGTGTTTCAACAGGTCATGAAACGCTCTCTTCGTTTATAGGAGGTCACTTTTGTTTGCTTTCAAAGCGAATAACATAGCCTTACTTGGAATGTTTTTCTTATCTAATTGGCTGCCGAGAGGCGAGAAGCTTGCAGAAGTGGAGAGGTTTTCGATGGGGCCGGGCTAGCGGTGTAAAACTAGATAGCCTGATGAGGAGGGTGTTGCGAGCGTCTGCGATTGGCCCGTGTCTCTTTGCTTAGCTTTCGGTGTCTGATAGAACATCGCGGTGGTGTGCAACGGGAGGGTAACGTGGGAGCGGCCCGCTTAGTGGTTAGCTATCACTACTTGCAGGACCAAATAAAGTTTCCCTTCCTTCCTTCGTTCGGTCTAATCATGCGTAATCTGTGCGTACACGTCTTATCAGCTTTGATGGTTTTCCTGACGTCGTGTGGCAGACAAGCTTAGTGGGGGTGGCCCGAAAACATTTTGACTAGTCGTGGAGGGCTGATTGCAGAAACGGAATATAAAAGCCTGGAATAACTTTATGTTATATGTTAGCGCCCCAATTCTGCAATCAGCCCTCAACGATCGACCCAAAAAAGTTTTCAAGGCACCCTCCACTTGTCACACGCCATCACGAAAACCACGAAAATTGATGTGACGTGTACACCCTTACTGTACACGTCTAGACCGAATAAAAGAAAGATAATAATTTCTCATTCGAGGCCATTTTGGCGATTGGCTCTCCGCCATTAGACAAATGTTTTCGAGCTGCGCCCACTTCGCCTGTCTGTCACGCGCCACCATAATACCGTGAAGACTCATCACGTCTAACTGGCGTGTATACGCGTTAAAGATGCATTACTATGCCGAACAAAACTGAATTCTTTTCTGAACACCCCTGGATTGCGTAGACCGTTCAGAAAGGATAGCAGATGGCTGCCTGCCCATCGTTCTCGCACTGGCTACTCGGCGCTGGCGGGGAGCATGGATGTATTTGCGTACAATAGAAACTTTTGCGCGGCACTGTAACATTGTCGAGCACTTTCGGCATGTATTCCACATGCCGGTGCATGAACGTGCCTGCTTGCCGGCTACTGCACGAGTTGGCAACATTTTTCTGTCACTGCGCGACGAAATGTGGCTGTGTGTTCGCGAATAGGCAACCCGTGGCCATACCTGGCGCACCGGCATTCGCTCTCGTCTTCTGCTTCTTATTTCTAGTACGACATGTGGTGCATGTGTTTGTCTTCTCTGCGCCATGTATTCAGGAGATAACTTTCGAGCCTCCATATCGCATATGAATTTCTGAAGCTCTACATCGCGGAACGGCATACCGAAGCACTCTTTCACTTCTAACCTCCGATTGCTGCACACCTACGATGAGCGTTTAACAAAAGCGCAATTAGTCGACGGTCAGCTTGCCCGCACCAAGGACTTGTTTGTGGTTCTGGCACGTAAAACCACAGAAATTAACAAGCTTCCAAGGATGTTTGCGTGAGCGGCCGAGTTTGTGGCGTCGTCTAGTGGCACAGAGTTACCACAGAGGACACAGAGGTGTCATTGTAATGGCCAACCATATTATACTTAGCTGATCGTGTTAATAGTAGCCAGCGACAGGATCGCTACAATGCAGTCGGTTTCCATTTATTCTTCGACGAGTACACGAATATAACAGAAAAATGGCATGTCGCTTCATGGTTGGGCAAAGCGGCACAAGATGCCTCTACCATGGCGGTTGTTTTCCCTTCGTCCGGTTTCCGCGAATGGTAATTCTTTTGCAGGTAAGCTAGAAGTCTCCGTTCACGATCACGTATTTCTTTCTCTTTTTGTAATTTTTATTTATTTTTTATGCCACGATACACGACAGCTGACCATAAACGATAGAACAAGCGCTTCCTCTTCACTGAGTCAACTCCGATGCGATACTGTAAGAGTTCAGAGTCATGGTGCTAACGGGTGGCATACATAATGAACCAAAAGATTTTTGAAAAGGTCCTGCGATGCTTTCACGGCCTTGAAAGAAGGAATTTTGGACAGTGTCACTCATTAGAATGACCACTGTTCGAAGATCTCAGTGGAATAAGTACGGCGAATTCCTTTCATAATGGCTGCATTCGACTGCCACTATCTCTGCTACGGAAGGCTATCTGCAGTGTTGTTATTGGAGTGCATCGGACAGGAGCTATGTTTCTCTGGCTCAGAGGAACGAAGACAGTGTCAGTATACAATACTAAAGAAAAAAGAAGTTCTGCTGTCTTACGTGCAAAAACTGTGGTCTGATTATGAGGTACGCCGCAGTGAGGAGCTCGTGATCAATGTGGACCACCTAGGACTCTAACATGCGTCCAATGCGCGGTACACGAGAGGTGTTGCATACCACCTCCATAAGAATGCGGCCGCCGCGGCCGGGATTCGATCCAGCGACCTAGGGCTTATTAGCGCTGCGACATTGCTACTGGGCTACCGCGGCGAGTTATTTAAAGAAATGGCAGAAGCCGCACGAGCAGTGTTTCGAAACTCAAAGGTATCGAGAACGAATGAGTCATATTTCGAAATAGACTACTCATAAATCGTTTTAATTTATGAATGTTTCCTATAAACTTTTCATCTGTGAGTCGATGAACATGTCGCCAGTTACTGAAACTTATACTTGTGTATAGTCTCACTTTTCTTCCTATACCAAATAAACATTCACCAACCTCCTAAAGTGACTTACGTTAATTGAGTCAGTTTTGACGTTGGGTGTTCTCGACTGTAAAATTCTCGTCTACTTCTCGTCTCAAAAGACAGCTAAAACAAAATGCTCCTGCATCGAAGAGGCATAGTTTACATCAAGGTAAATAGCCGTACGACCCGTCTGATGTGAGTGTAGGGCAATAACATCGTAACACACGTCGTGCCGCAGGGCAAACACCAACTGGTCGAGTTGTTGACGAAGCACTGCAGATGAAATGCATGAAATTACTTGACGTGTACGGAAAACACAGACATCGGAGGACGCAAATCACGCTTGCGCAAAACTAAAACCATATTCGGGATAATTTGCCAACTATTCCATCTATTTAATTTACCTAATTGTGCAGATGAGAGAAAAATATCACTTTCATCGTAAGGGCGAAGCAATAGATGCGATAGCAGCATGCTGGAGTAATACGCGAAGTGTAAGACTCGTAGCTGTAGTGGCGGTATTAATTGAAGTAAACGAAAGCTAAGTAAAACCGAGCTATAGTGCTAGGGCTCCTCCGTTTAAATCCTGCCATCGGACAATATCATTTATATTCACTGATTAAAGGAAACATCGTTCTTCGCGACTTTACCACCACTCTTCAGTATCGGGTATGTTTCAAACCTGTTTTTTGGGCCGATCTTGGACGTAGTGCACAGTTTCGCCAATAAAAGGACACCATATTAACGCGACAGCGTTAAGTCGCCCGTGTCGCAGAAAATCCGGTGTCGGCGTCCGGCGTTTAACGTCGATTCAACAAAAATATTTTTAAACCATCCATGCGCAGGTCATCCACGTGACGCAAGGAACTTACTGAACTAACTGAATTGATCAAGCTAAGATGCGTGAAAAAATCTTAAACTATGAATACACACAAGCTACAAACATGATAGCTTTCGGATTGTGACTTGACTATACGAAAAAACATAACCTTGTTACGGGAAAATTCAAAGAAACACCTTTTCCAGCGTTTCTACCATTCACAGACCAGCCGCGGCGTCCGCCATTTGCGCGCGCATGCGCGCGGGTTGCTTGGGGGCCACGGAGCGGCGCGCCCGGCTCCTTGCAATACCTCCAGCTGGCGCTCGCCTCCGTCGCATCGCGGCTCATGCAAAAGACCGTTTTTATACCACAAAGCCCGCCTTCGTGCATAGAGTCCGCGGCCAGTACACCGGCACACTTAAGGGGTCGCGCCACCCATCGGCAGCAGGCTGGCCCCCGCGACGCGGCCAGCGTTTCGCGCTAAACATTACAGTCACCTACGCTCCAGTTGCCGGGAAGCGTGAGAAGCAGTCAGGGATCTTTGAAGGCTATCGCGTTCGGGTCTTAATGGCGAAGCTTAAGCGTCCTCCACATTTTCAGGTTTGAGCCCTGTTATTGTTTCGCCCTTTTAATATTTGAGTCTGAGAAGATTTAAGATAAACGGCATGCGCTATCGGTGTTCTGTGTCGTGGCATTTATTTGTGGGCTACCATCTCATTTAGTCAGAAATGCAAGACCTGGTATGAGCAACTTCAGTGATATAATGGTGTGGCAGTATAACCCTCAAATTACCGCATGTCATATGGCAAAGCATGGAATATAGCATACATATGGCTAAATATATGCGGAACCTCACGGTGACACCGACGGCGACGACGAGTGCAAAATTTTTCTTGGAGTGTCCATATAATTGCTATCGCAGCAAAAGAAAAAGAAGCACAACATCAAAAAAGCTTGTTTAATATATGGTTATGAGGCCTATGGGGTGTACCGTCATCTGTACTCTTCCACCGCCCACATAATTTTTTGTGTGCTGTTTACTTGACTACATAGAAAAAGAATTAAACAAATGAACAAACAAGAGCTCAGCTAACGTTACCTGGGACACCTTATATACGCGGATCGGGGGATATGCACTTCTATCGAGAGCCATCGCATATCTGTTTGCGTATTTTTTTGGAGAAACGCCGTTGGAACATTTTTGTTTATCAGCAAACATTGATCTTGTGGACCTCCAGGTAGCTGGATTTATATTTCTATTATTGCGATAGCAATTATATGGACACTCCAGGCGCATTTCTGCCGTTGCCGTCGCCGTGAGGTTCCGCATGAGTGAAGCGTGTGAGGGTGAGCCGGCAAACGCGGTTCAATCTCGCGTGCGTGAGCGAGGAACGCGGCCCTGGTGCATGCCCTCTCCTGTGGCGCGCGAGGGAGGGGGGTCAAGCGAGGGTGGAGGGTCGTTCTTCTCTGGCGGCTGCTAGGGTGCCTCGATGTGCTCCTCGCCCGCCGCTCCGTACATAGTGGAGACAACCGCGGTCCCTGCTACGGCGTTGGCCACGCGTATCGCAGACACCGTAGTAGACGCCTTTGGCGGACGCCGTAGGGACGCGTTGACGGCGCTTGTGTGTCTTGAAAGCGATCTGCGACGTCGCCAAAGTGCGCGCCCACGCGGACCTCTTCTTCAAAGGGGTCTGCGATGTTTGCAGAGTGCGCGTAGTGCCGGTAGCTTTGTATGCGCTGTGCTTTCGGCGTTTCGTTCGCGTTGAACCGACAGATGAACGGAGGTCAATTTGCTCGCTGCTACTGCCGCGATTCCTAACTCCAGCGTTTTCACAGGCAGTTTCCGCTCTCATCGAGCGATGCTTGTTCATGTTTACCTGTGTGCGCGTGACAACGTCTTGGTTAATTTAGTTGAAACACGTTGACCGACTAGTTGGTTTAAATCCATCATAGAATGTGTAAGCGTGACTGAACAAGGAGGGAGAAAGAAGCACACATACAAAGACAGCGCTGTCTCTGTGCGTCTGTTTCTTTCTACGGCCCCGTTGAGTCACGCTTGCACATTCTATCATTGGTAATTTAGTTAGTAAATGAATGTTCACAAGTTTATGCGGCCGATAAAACTACTATCCTTACTTCGTACAGCTATCTACTAATTTGCTATCGCAATCGGTGCTTCGCCTTTCGGGCGGAACTGCGAATTTTTTCATTTCTTCCTGGTTATGAGGTACACTTTGGTTGGAGCTATTCTGTATCGTATTCGACATGTATCGAGTAAATGGATAAATAATAAAAGCCCCGGATAGAGAACGCGGTCACGGAGCCTCGCATACCACGCGTCGACTTCGGGCACCGCGTGTAGCGTTTGGCGGCTGCTGCGGCGGCGGCGGCAGTGTTCGCACTTCGCAGCGGCCGCGCGCAGGCAGACGTGAGCCGCATCCTGGAACGGTTCTTCTCAGCACCGACGACGAAGAACGTGCGAATCACGGATTCCACACGACACTCCACTAGGGCCCCTCTGTCGACGCCACATCGCGTTACGTTTACCTCCCGGAAACTCCCAATCTGAACGCAACACGGCCGCCCCAATAGGCACACTGTGGCAATAATAACGCGCAAAAAAAAATAAAATAAAGAAGAAACGGGGAGGTACGGAAGCTTTGTGTTTCCTCTGAACGCTGTTCCGTGTACGTGTGCTGCAGTTACACTCCCTCTAGGGCAACGGAAAAGCGACAAGAAGATGAGTTTTCCATTGCTTCCTCCTTCATTTTCCTATTCCTGAGGTACCTGCTGTTTACCAGACCTCAAGATCGATGACTACGGTCTGCTTTCGGACGCTTAGCGCGCCTGTTTCTAGAATGATTCGCATGTAATTTCTCTTGTCTTTTACTTCCTTCGGGCTAGCAAATTTTCGATTGAAATCTTCTTGTCATGTTTAATATTCGGCGGCGAATTTGCCTGAGACCTAGTAGAACTGACAGCTCAGTAAGTCTGTACGTTCGAAAGATTGAGGAACGCGACATAAAGGCACGTAGAGACCGTACACAGATGCAAGTCGATGAAGGGGATGCTAGAAGGATGCTGTATATCTTTACCATTTGCACTGAGTACGTCACGCTGATGAGCACATGGACGAACACTTCAAGTGCGAAATAACTGCTTCATTTTGGAGAAAACACGCATTTATATTAAAATAAAATAAAACAAATACCAGTAAGTAAAACACGGTGCTCCATGGGATCTAGAAGCATGTTGCCGAAAACCAAAAATAGCACCTTGTTTTATGTTAATTTTATCCTTTTCCTACACCTTGGCACAAAAAAACACGCGGCCTAAATTAAGGCAGTTGTTAATTTGCGCTTAAGCTGTGTGTGATTGCGCTTCATTGTGCGTCTCTAAATATCCTCAGTGCAAGTAGTAGAAAGGAAAACACACAAGTCAACCTACAAGAGAGAGAGAAAAAGAGAGAGAGAAAGAAGCTTTAATGGTATGCTGGGGGTGTTAGCCTGGCGATATATACAGCGATAAACACTTTACAGCACATACAGTCACACACACGCGCGCGCGCACGCAGAGAGAGAGAGAGAAAGAGAGTGAGAGAGATACACTATAGAGATATTTACAAAGTTTCTTTAAGCCTCGTGGCCCGCAGGAGCTCCTTTGTGGAGCGTGACGCATATTCAAGCTCGAGTCTCGTTGAAGGTGCAGTGACGCCTTCAGAGACTGTCTTTCTGGCGCGTAGCGGTAGCAGTCGCACAGAACATGCCGCAAGCCTTCAGGGACGTCACATCCAGAGCACAGTGGCGCTTGTGTTGTCTGCACTGCCTGTTCGTATTTGTACCCACCCATCTTAGCGCTGTTTCTCGTTTTTGTTGTCATTAATAGGAATGCAATGTAAGGTATTGTGCGCAATACGGAGTCCTATAGCCTGAGTACTAGACGTGGGAAACTTCGAAATAAGGTTACGTAGCCTTTGCGATAATCAAAATAGGATTGATGTGACTGGACGGAAACTCGTTTTTGATTGGACACGAATGACTCTTTTTCCGGGAGGTTCTTGGTGAATTGACATGTATAATAATAGGAGTATATAACAAAATTGCACTGTTTCAGCTTGGTAAAGATCCAGAAATGTTGTGGAGAGCATTTAATATGACAACATAACGGCCCAGTCTTTACAGCTTTATGCGCGCGGAGGTAGTGTATTTGCGCCGGTATACTCTTGCATTACAACTTGCGACGCCATTGCTTTTATTTTTCCTGCTTGACATAACAGAAATATATAATCTTGCTCTCTGCTGTTGTTTTTGTTTTGTCCAGTACTTTAACGACGTCCGTTTGTCGGCTAATCACTCGTGAGCACAGCAGCCGACGCTCTCTGAAGCCACGATAGCTTTGAACAACTTGAAGAAAGGACACCTCATGCGCGGCATTCGAACCCGCAGCCACCGCGGGATGCGTGCAGTGCTGTAGCATGTAAGCCACAGTGGCGACTGAGCCTGCATGCGCTCTTTAGTATCTGTCGCGAAACTTCCCATGTGACAGAGATGTCATGTGACGAAGCTGCCATTGCTGTCGTTCATTTAATTTCAGAGCCTCTACGCGGCTTTTCTCTCCCAAATGAGACTGTCGGTGCGGAGCTTTGTGCCATGGAGCCTTGTACGTATTACAGTGCATTGTAATGCGTGCGAGTGGTGCCTAATTACCCGTTTTAGGAACCTTTGCAACAGATAGCACACATTTACAGTCACCTTCATACTTAACTCGAACATGCTTTAAGCACCTTATTGCAGCCCGTGTTTGTTAAAGTTAACCTGCTCTATATGTGCCTCCATTGTTTGGGTTAAATCCGACAGCGGCTTTACTTTGCTTAGCTTTGAAAGCTCTACGCCAGCGCCGATCGCAACCCCAGCGTCGAACATTGAACTTATTTTTGAACCGCGTGTGTAATCTGTAACCGGATTATAGGGCCAATGTGGTTGGTACACCTTCTTGGGCGACTTGAACTACGCCCTATATAGCAATTCTGCGTTTATGCACACGAAAGCCGCGTATTTTTCTGCATCCGGCGAGTACTGGAACTTGCCTATTTTCAACTTACAGTGGCGTTGCGTCATTTTTCTTTCATATGACGAAGAGCAGCGCACACAAATTTCACCGTATTTCTCACACAACATGCATGTTCACAGCGTATTTAGAGCTACTTGAAAAGTGAAAAAAAAAAAGAGAGAAATATGACAAACGTTACACAGCGTCGGTTATATACTTCGAGCGCCAATACAACGCCAAGTGATGGCGATACTGAGGTGGCCATTGTTTCTCTTTTTCCTCATTTCTATTGCCTGTTTCAAACAGTATGAATAAAGAAAAGCGCCAAAGAAACCCTTTACACCGTGGCACTCGTGCGAAGCCTTTTGTTGGCTTCACAAGTAAACACCGAAAACGTGGATCATCGAAGGATTAGCTAGGGAAAATACTGCGCCACAAAATGTCTTGTCTCTCGGGAACACGCAGGATAGAGCCGATCGCAAGCTTTCTGGCGAATGCTGGGGACACAGGATTACTCAGACTGTCGTTAGAAAGTCTTGAATGAGAAGGAACAGTACTAATAAAAATAGGCGAAAAACTGTTCGTATCTCGGGAAAACAACGTGTCCTAGGGATCTTTTAAAACAAACAAAATTTTGCCGTTGGAGCGCCGTTTGCTTTCGCTTCGCGTACTTTAATCTATAGTAGCGGTTTAGCTGCTCATTTTAGCAAAAAAAGAAAGGAAAGAAAGAAAAGTAGGTCGTTGATGCAATATTTTCATTTTCTTATCATTTTTTTTCTGAATGTTTCTTGATTTCAAGGGTAAAATAACGAAAGGCTGTCATCAACTTATGTCCGTGTGTCCACGTTCATGGCTCGCCTGCTTCTTGGAGATCTTATTATTGCGTGCAGAACGGATGCACAACGATTGAAATAAGCTTAATATCGACAGATAATGCCCCTACATTCTTGTCGAATATCGGTTGCCTACGATTCAAACCTTAGTGCCAATTGTCGTCGGAATATATATATATATATATATATATATATATATATATATATATATATATATATATATATATATATATATATATATATATATATATATATATTGCACATTATTTGCCGTTTTGATCTAGTTAGCTCTAAGGCAACGCTAATGGAATCGTGGATAACGGCATAGCCTGCGGGAACAAGAAAGCGTACTGTGGCTTCACAGCTTTCTTGAAGCTGCATTTGGGCCTTTTTGCCCACGATACTGGCGAAATAAAGAGAAAGAAAATGCAAAAAAAAAAGGAGTAAGCCGGATACATAGTGAGACACCTTATAAGTACGCTTTCAGCACTATATAGGGCGTCATATAATGAGTGGAAAAAAACATCTGGCTATCTAATTAAACACCGCATAGCACAATTTATGCAACATTTGACCGTTTTATTCTAGTCACGGTGGTGGCTAATCTGGAGGCGTATTATGAATTCAGCGATTATAAGTTGAGGGCAAGAGCTTCTTCTGAAGTTGCTACTTGCAACACAGGCGCAGAAAGAAGACAGAGTGAGAGAACGGTCGTTCGGAACTTGTTTTAGTCGTGCCCGTGGAATGAGCAAGCCGTAAGGAAGGATCTTTCAGGTGACTGCCAAAGCGTCAAGGCTTGAAGCTTGGCATCTAGTCCGGCGCTCTAGTAGCTCCTTCAAGCCACTACAGAGACCGAAGGGCTTTGTATTCTTACGCCCGCTTGCTCTAGCAGCATCGCCGGTGAAACCATGCGTTTGTTTCAATATACGAGTGTTTCGCTTAGGCACGAAAAAGCACTCATTAGAGGGATTATGGAAGCATTCTTATATTGCGAAAGGTGGACATGATATGTCAGCCAGTCTGCGATAACATCGACGGCACAGGGAACATGTTTTCTTTTTTTATTAATGCCGGCTAATGGTGACTGTCACATCGCTGACTTTGTATTAATGTTTTGTAACATATATAAAGGAAAATTGTTAGTCGAGAGTAAGCGCTGTTTCTTGTCTGATCCTTTAGTATCTTATTTCGCGCTGTGTTCAGCGGCGCTTTGTAAAGACCAATGGGCTCTGCAACTGCCTTTGAATGCGCAGTGAACGCTATTGTGTGTGCTCGCGCATCACTTCTAGTAACTTTTCTTGTTCCCTTTTTATACCACCTCACCTCGCGCAGTGTAGAACAGCAGACAATGTGTAACATTGTCAGCCTGCTTGCATCGCTCTCCCTAGTACGCGCCGTATGAACTATGAATACGTACCGAGATGATAAACTTACAGTTTCTTTAAATTAAATTCTGGGGTTCTACGTCACGGAAACGCATTGTGATACTAAGGCATGCCATAGTGGGGGACTCCAGGTAAATCTTAGTACGTGAAGTCTTCACCGGTCCTATATGTTTCCCTCACTTCTTGAACGTGCCAATTTTCATTAATGATATTTTTACCACAGCTTCGCTGCTTGGTATCCCGTTTTAGTAAAACATGGCAATGTTGCCGATGGTTATTCATCTCAGTGTCTCTCTTAAATTAGTTCCACTGTATGATATTTCTGTTAAATAGATTTCAAGAACAATAAAAATCAGCAAATGCAAAAGACTCAGCCCAAGCTGGGTGCCCACAATTGTCATAGGAAATGTCTCAATTAAGATCTCGGCGGAAACGAATCCGGTTTTCGAAAGCCGCATACCCGGTTCATAGTTTATTCTGTTTGGTATGTTAGACCGAAATCCACGAATTTTCTCGTCCTCTTGAGAGGATCCAAAAGGGAGAAACATTTGGTAGTAGTAATGATGATCGTCAACGATAGCACGTGTGTCCGCTACTGAGAAAAGGTTAAAAAAAAAAGAAGCTAACGCGCTACAACGTAAACAAATGCAGAACTAAATCGATAATTATTTGTAACTGAGTTCGTTGGCATAATCGCTTGCATTTAATGTGCTTACAACTGCAAGCTCGTTCCAATAAGCTCTCCCGACCTCGAAATTATTCTTGCCTACGCTTGCCGTCAGATGTTTCAACATCGGAGAAGAGAATGCAGACGCGGGACGACGGTGCCACAGCAGCAGCGGAGCCGGCAACTGTCTGGCCCAGACGGTCGAGGCAGGCCAAACAGATGGACCGTACCTTTCTTTCCATTATACCGGCTTTCACATCGCCACCCATCTCCCACCGCATCCCATTAGCGGCCACGGGCCGATGATGCTGCTAGAGACGACTAGCGCAACAAGGAGCGAAGGCCTAGCCTGCCGGCCAACGCACACGCGCTTCCTTTACCCGGCTGCTATCAGCGGGACGGCCGGCCGAGCCGTTTGCAAACCGGGCGCCGTTTTAGGGCCAGGTCATTAGCAGGCCGTGATAAGCGCGCCGTGAGTAATGGAGAGCCAGGCAGTCACGGAATAAGGGAAACTGAGGCGCTGGTGGGATTAAGGGGGTCGGTTCTCTCATTTCCGTGACAACGGTGCGCAACTTGTGTCTCTTAGATTTCACTTCCTCCCTTTAGTTTTATTCGTCACTCTCGGGCGCATTCCGACAGACAAGATAGAAGAGCAACAGCGCAGCAGGAGTACAGTGCCTGGGAGTGAACCGACTGACCTCCTGCTAGTCGGTGAATCACATTGTTCGAAAGGAAGGGACGACAACGACGCTCAGCATGAGAGAATAGGGAGCGTCGCGCTACTGCTGCCACCGCTAGCCGTCGTCGTGCAGGGGCGCTTAATGATCACCGCCAGCAGCCGTCGTCGCGCCGCCGGCCTTTCTGTTGTCGTCGCTAAAGCTCGGCTTGGACGCGTTGTGCGCGACGAAAGGGCAGGGGGAACGGGTGAAAGGCGACGGCACTGGGTGAGGGACATAAAAACAGAACAGCGAGAGTGGTGTAGTACTACCGCTGCACGCTGGCTGCGAGGCTCGCGCTAATGAAACTGTCCCCGGCGCTGATTCTACTCCGATTCGCCAGGCGACCGAGCGAGCGACGGAGCAGGCGAGAGAAAAGCGCTACCGCGGAGAGAAGGGAGCGACAGTTTCGCGCCGCGGGCCTTGGTTTCGTCCCGACAAGTCAGACCCCTCTGCCGCCCGTACGACTATTCTTCCTACGCGACAACAGCAGATGAAAGCCAGAGGGCTCGTAGGGAAGCGAAACAATAGTACGATGTTTTGTCGGGCGCGGTGGGGAAGTGGGGACTTTAGGGACGAGTGCAGAGGAAAAGAACGGTGACTACGGTAGGAACACGTTTGCGTGGACGAGAAACTGTCTCTGGAGAAACGTGACTGCTTGTTTCAGAGAATACCGTTATCCACAAACGGTAGAGTGGAGGGCAGTTTATGCCACTCATCGACATGAACGTTGAGCAAGTTCGTTCTCAAAGCAGAAAAAGGGTAGCGGAAGGTCTTTTTTGACTGTTCAGCCCGGTAACTGTTTGCTTTGTAAACAGGATGTCGCTGTCGTGATCTTCAACCTCAAGTGGTGATATTTAACGTATCCATATTGTGGCGGGACAAAAAAGAAGTGCTCAGACCGGAGACTGGGAGTGAAGGCGAGAAAATGTCAGGAAGACATGGCAATGCTGCAAAGCATTTGAATGGTAGATAGAAATGGGATTCCCGGGAAATGGCAGGGAGGTTAACCGGAACAGCTTCTGTTTTGCTATCCGGCAATGGGGGAATCTTAAGGGGAAACATAAGACATAATGAAGAGCGCCAAAAGCGCGAAAAAAGAAATAAGGGAGCTGGGGAACATCTGTGAAGAGTGCTTTGACAATCTTGAGCTGTAACTACTGTATAGGCCGGCGTTCCAAGACTCTCTTTTCAGGAAGCGGCCGGTCGTCAAGACAAGCCAGAGCGGTCGCGAGTGATTGCATGTGTACGCTGTACCGAGGACAGCGACAAAGAACATTTTCAGTAGTTTCCTCACTGCCCCAAGCAGTGGGTACGAACAGCACTGTTTTCGCTTTTGAGGCGGAACGCAAATCATTTTGCGAAAGCGAAGCCAAGTCACAGTCGGCAAAGTACTTTTATCTCGGGTCGGGATAGTCCAGGTGGAGGACAAAGTTGCAAGGCAGGGGTGCAGTTGATCCAGACGTGTGTGCTGGAAACTAGGTGTGCTGTTCAAGGATTGCGTAGTTTAAGCCAGTAAACTACTAGCAGTAAAGCGCGCACTCGTTCTTACTTCATTTACGTACCAATCTGCCTCGTGGTTGCGCTTGTGCCAGAAAGAAGCTGATACCATCGTTCGTGAGTGGAGGCATTATTTCGTGCTATCGCGGTACAACTTCGTGAAACGTTAAAAGCTCGAAGAATTATGAATTGCATTGTTTAAGACTATCACATGAAGATCACTTTCTCGGATAAGGTTGTTCCGTGCCAGATACTGAGCACAGAGTTGACACTGAAATCACAGGAAGAAATAATGACAAATACAGCGCTATACTGGCAGGTCTTCATTCGTGTAATACCTGCACTGACTGTCGACCATGAAATTGCAATTCGAACTCGCCCAAATTAGTAGCATGAGATGGCTAATAAAATATTTGCGAGATATTCGCGGGACGCACTAAGCTGCGTACGTGTTTCTGTTTGGCTGCACCACCTGGACTGCTTCGATATTTGGCGCATGCGCCAGTATGTAATGAATCAGTAAGAGCCACGTTGCAGACTGGAGCAACAAAAATGGAAGAAGGCATTAAACTCTATTAGGAAGGAGGAGTGCTCCAAAAACCAAAACAATACCATTAGCCGTGCCACTGTTCCCTGGCTGTCGTCATCGCAGTTTCCCTGATTACCACTGAACTGGCCGCTTGTTCAAAGCCGCATGGCAGTTTCCTTTCGTGGTTTGGTACTTGATTTTCCAACATGCCCCATGAACTTTTCAAATAGGAACGCCCCCCACGTAACATAGAATATAAGTTGGGTGTATACCATATTAGAAGTGTTTTATTACCCCAACAGAATTGGCACGTAAGGCAAATAGCAGCGATATAGTCAAATGGGGTGACAAGCGTAGGAAAGGTTCGTGTGTTCTCTTGTTTATGTTCGCGCAAGTCAGTGACGATTAGAAATCTCGGGCGGTTTTTGTTTTTCACCGATGATTTTTTTAAGATAACGATAATAACATACGACCTTTCGAACATCGAAATGTAATATAGCGTTACACGAAGCTAGGATAACTATTTACCGTCATTCTTTATAAGTAGACACGGGAAAACGCATTGAAATGCGCGCGGAGGTCGCGGCCGCTTTGAAGAGCAGCATATTTAGAACCTGAGGAATATCCTTTGCATAAACAATTTTTTAACACTCAAGCAATTCTATAACAAATAACTCTACTCTAACAGCACACCCGTCATGTAAAACACTTCACTAAGGGTTATATATATATATAACCCTTAGTGAAGAGCTTTTTTTCTTACTTTATAATTTATTTATTTCAATTAGTAAGAAACGTGTAATTTCCCCCTTGATGTCGTAGGTGTCTTTCTTGTTGGCTTCTTCTGAATTTCTGATGTGATTAATAAAAATCGAGTCCCTCGGTTAACTCCCTTCTTCTCGATCATATATATATATATGTATATATAACCCTTACAGAAGAGTTTTACATATCCCTCTCCTTCATATATATAAGACGGCGAATCAGCAAATCTTTGCCCCTGTTTTTATTAATTAAAATAAGATACATACAGGTAATTACAGATTACGTAATATTCTACTACCTCAGGCTATTTTTCTACATAGTGCCCACACCGGTTCAGACAGTTGTCCCATTGCTGCACTAAATTTCATATGCCCCTGTTCAGCGACGCACGCCGCCTCCCTGAACGCTCATTGTCATGCACGTCTTCAGGGCCTTTTGCGAACTCCCGACACCACCACCTCACACTTCTCAAAGCGAGACACGTTTCCCGAAACGTGGGCTGCATTTTCCTGGAGATTTCGATGGGCTTTGATTCCTAGCTTTACAGAAAACGAATCACACTTCGATGCTCGTACGCAGTGGATGTGTGAAGCACAACCGCCATCTTCAACAACTGACAGCAGCGCCGTGCCGAGGAGCTACCGGCAGATAAGGCCGGGCCGTTCCAAAGAAGGTTCACCGCGGGGAATGGATATGTTGACTTCCCATTTACAGCCGTAATTTGGCAAAAAAAAAAAGGGGGGGGGGCAAAATCTTTTTGATTCGCCTTCGTATAAATTTGTGAGTATTCTGGTACCAGTGCCAGAATGAGACTCGTTAGGACGTGAATGTCGAACTATTGCTCTCGAAGCTGTAATAGACACAATAACATTTATGCGCACTGTCGTCTTCATCGATTTAGGGAAACATTCGCAGATTGCGCAATGTCAAGGCGTGAACTGAGCATGCTCAGAAAGAAAAGCAAAAAGAATGCCTCATAGAAATATGTCTAAATAGAAGAAGGTAAGCTGCAGATTTACTTTTGAACGAATGACGGATTTTTTGACACTGAGGCACCTTATAACTTCATCCACGCGCGTGTTCTTGTCTTCTATGCAATGTCGAAAAGAAGCTTCCCGAGATATAAGAACATTGAAGTTAGTATTTGGAGGAAAGGGGTTAAAATGTAAGCAAGAGCCGAACAAAGTACTTTGCCGGCCAGACGAGAAATCACTTATTCTAGGCCTAAAATGTACACAGTACATGCAGCAAATACTTTCTCAGTAACAAAATGTATTAACCAAGGTGTACCACAGGGATCAGTTCTGGACCCTTTGCTTTTCCTTTTATACATTAATGATCTTCCGGATTCTCTTAACTCCACCAACTACGTTCATTGCATTTTATACGCAGATGACAAAACCACATCTTCATCTGACAAATCTGTTGCTACTCTTACTTCTAAGTTAAATATTGCATTAAGTAACATTATAAAATGATGTAGCAACAATTTCTTAGTTCTTAATCCTCTAAAACTAAATTTATGTTATTCGAAAGTGCTCAAAGGGCCTTAACTTCTATTCCTGAAGTAAAGCTTGGAATTCATTCAATCTCCGTTAGCACCGATGTCACTTTTCTTGGCATACGTCTTGACCCTAACCTTACATTTCGCTCTCACTTCCAACATCTCAAACACAAGACTGCGTTTGGTATACGTGCATTAATCAAAACTCGCCCATTTTTTTTTTCTCGTGAGGCTCTGCTAGCGTTGTATTATGCGTTCATTCATAGTCACATTAATTATGGCATTGTTTCATGGGGCAACACGTACGCTTGTCACTTATCATCAATTCAACATATCCAAAATCAGTCAATACGCATTATCACTTCTAGCTCCATGCAATCCAATGCCTCTTTGTTACTTCGCGCGTAAAATATCTTGCGTATTAATAATTTGTTCCAGTTTAACATACTCGTCTTACTCCACAAGCTGCTTCACAACAACCTTACGTCTCCGTTCATTGCAGTTGACTTTTTGCAGAATAAAAATATGACCAGATTTGCGGCTAACAACAATTTCTTGTTACCCATGGTTCATACCAATTACGACAAAAAACATCTTCCTTCGCTGCAATTTCTCTTTGGAATGAATTACCATCAACCATAAAATCCTGTACTTCTCTTGAAATTTTTAAAAATCAGCTTAAGCATTATTTCCTACGATAACTTAACTACGATCTGGCGGTGTACCTTTGACTTTTCTATCACATGTCATTTCTTGTATTTCATCCATGCTTTTTTCCGACTTTCTTTTATAACATGCCTTTTCGTGTTTGTAAATGACATGTCTAATGATGTATTTGATCTGTAATGTTGTTTATAATAACGCTAATTTGCTGACTACTGATATCACCATCAATGTTGTTATTATTAACCGAGGTCCCACTACAGTTCTTTCACTTTGGGACCCTCGTCTGTATATATGTCATGTAATTACTTCTTTTATTTGGAACCAATAAATCTGAATCTGAATCTGAGAGACACGGCACTGAGGAGGAGACATCGTTAAAATACGAAGTCAGCATGTAAAAACGAGTTTCAAAAGAATAAAGCAGTGCAGCGAAATATTATGGATATTTGAAAAGTCATCCGCTACAAGCAAGAGAAAGGCAAAATGACTGGGCTACAAAACAGTAGTACGACAAACTTTGCTGTGTGGAGCCGAAGCAGCTGTAAAGAAGGAGTACACCTTTCAGAGGGTGCAGGTGGCTGAACTTAAGTGGACTTTCTTCATCCGAGGAATGGTCAAAGCCGCACACATGACATCTAAAGTTCAAGAGTAGATATTGGGATGGCTCGGCTGCAAATTGGGAGAAGGGGCAGAGCTGCATAAGCAAAAAGGCAGCGGCGATTAACTTGGCAAAAAAAGAATATTAGGTAGGGGTCAATCGAGATGGGGGCAAGAAAATAATAGATGCCTTAACATCGAGGACCCAACTGATAGGGCGCAGTGGAAAAAACTAATGAAATACAGCGATACGAGTAGATATGTGACAGAACTTAAAGGACAATGGACAAGTCACAAGAGTCTCGCTACGTACTTTTCATACTTTTTGGCCTCTTATTATAGCACATATTTATCTTGAGTTTTCTGCGGCTGCCCGATTGTTCGCGTATTTCTCAAAGCGGTTACGCGCCATAGATCAGTACCAGGATAATCATGATCATCGTCATAATAATCATCACACTGCTTAAACTTGTCACAAGATGCGAGAAGTACGTCTGTTATTGAAGCTTTGTGTAAACATTATCTGCAACTGCTTAACCCCGGTTCTTATACGAGTACCACCGGAGTACAACCTCTCTCTCTTTCTCTATTCCACACTATAGGTCTTATGCATGCATAGCATACTGCATATGATTTGCATACGCATATTATAACTATAGTGATTGCCTTGTGCGCTTTCATGATGGCAAAGCGTGCAAGAAAGAAACACTGTTCTTCCATGTTTATGATATCGTGTGGCGAATCCCAGTACTGCAGCTCCTTGTCAAGCCAAGAAGAGAGTACGATTAAGGCAAGCTACTGATTAAGGGGTAAATAATCGAGTACTTACCGACTACTGAGGAAGTATTGGTGAAGGTCGTGTACGGGTGTGGCCGAAAGTAAAAACAATTGTCGATTCAGCATGTCAGTTTGCGGAAAGCTAGAGTGATAAATCACAATCTTTTTCCGCATGCGCAGTCGGCTTGAAAATGTGGACAAGGTGCATGAAACGCACCAGGAATTCACAAAGCACGGGAAACGACGCGGGTATCACATTCTCGTCTTCAAAGAAGCTCTATGTTAATATTGTCACGGGTGCACTATGATACTAGGCTTGTTTTTTTCCAGTTAAATAAAATTTACACTTTAACTGCACCGTGGTTCTTGCAGCCATTGTTGCATAGATAGCAGCATCATGTCTGAACTGCTGGAGTATGCATGCTGTTCTGACACTAACGCAATGGCGATGGCCGGACGTCAGACGGCTCTGCATCGGACAAGCATCCGCGCTGAACCTCTGGGCGAGACTATGTAAACCTTCTTGTACCTAATAAAAGGATACTAGAATCCTGTCGCATGTTTAATTTTTGCACACGCACACACCCACCCACACGCACACACCCACCCACACGCACACAGAAGAAAGAGCAATAACCTAATTTATATACTTACTAAACTGTAGAACTTTCTGGAAATGACCCTGTTCAGGGTAAGGAAAATTACAAAATTCATTAGGTGAGGCAAATTCATTAGAACATCACAGCATTCACAGCGATAAGCTAGAAACATATGCCACGAGGTTTGGATTTCTTTTTTTTCATATAGTAGCCACAAATGCAGACGATGACGCTGCATTTGAGGCGTAGATTGTAGTAATATATTTTGCTGCCGTCAACGCCGGAGTTTGGTGGGAAAAAGAGAGAAGCTGAGTGAAGCCCGAAACAACAGTAAGTTTTGGTTTAGCTGGTCGAAGGGATACCTATAGCCGCGAACACCATAGACGAGAGTCTCGCTGAATGCTTACAACTGACACCTGCGGCAGAAATGTAGCCATGCACTTGTAGCCAGGCACTCCCAGCTGGCCTTCCTTCTATAGCTACTTCGCTAAAGCAACAGTACTTAGCATTGATGGACTAAAGAGGATCGGTTTATTCAGCGTGACATGGATTTGGCTTTCAGAGCATGCGCTGGAATCAAGCTGCAGAGGCCAAACGATGTCGGGCGGACAAAAAGTGAAGAACAAGACGCGACGCCGAGTGTGCAGCTTTCCGTATAACAACAGTGTAGACGCGAAGAAAACCCCCGTGTTCTAGAACGCTTCTCCACTGAACATTCCACCTCCACACAAGAAAGTAGATAGCAGCGCCATCACTCGACAGAAGTAGTCACTGCAGTTTATGATCATCCGCGGCAATTCTTGAGAAGTGCAGCGTCTTCATCAGTAAAGGGCAGCGTTGTGCTCAACCTGGTATACAGGAAGAGCTTCGACTCGAGGATCGTTTGAGAACAGCGGTAAACGAAGCTTTCCACAGCGCGTCATCGACTCATTGTCCATGACACATGTAAGTGGGACAATCATGTTCCTGTACAATATCTCACAAAGTGCACTCGTGCAGGACAAAAGGTCAAGTAGTGTGGTTTGCCATGGGCCAGTTGGTCCATGGTGACAGTACAGAGGGTTCTAGCAAGTACAGACGCGACCAATAAGAAAAAGCCGTTTGTGTTCTGGCAACAAGTGCAATTTGTAGTAGTCCGGGAAACCCAGAAATTATTTTCGGGAGGTGTATTACGGGAACAATGGCGGCCATTTTGAAAGATTTCTGTTCGCTAATTTTCGCGTGGGGACCAAGTACTTCGCTGGCATACGTTAGTATAAGCATATAATGCATATATTGACATGTACGTATAATAAAATGACGTGTATGTAAGTTGTGCTGAACAGTCTATCGACATGGCGATAATTTTGGCCGGTGTCAGGAGACCCTAACACTCCCCCTGGTTACGGGCCTGTCGGGGATGTTTTATTTTACTACAGTCAGACGGTTTAGTGTTTGTCATGTGGTGACACATGCTAATATGCATACACAAACCAAATGACTTGAAATCTCCAACTCGTACGCCTTGGACGACGCCACAGGGATTATGCCATTACGCAAGTTCTTGAAGAAAAGTGCGCCCTCAGCGAAATGGTTGGTATCGGTGCGCATTTTGCTGAACACAAAGTCCATGCTTTCGTGTTTGACGTGTCTACAGTAAAACATGACATTGTTCTCCGAGTTTAGCAAAGTGCGTGCAAGTGGTAATAGATATAAACTTAATTTTCGGGGCTTGTACTTTATGGCGGTTGGGGGCTTGGCGCACCCCTTAAAGATAACTTTTTTCTCCTTTCGACCCTTCAATTATCCCCCTTACGCATGAGTACCAAGTGTTGATTTTTCTTTTTAACATAGGTCGTTTTGCGTGCTGATTTGGGCTTGCATCGATGAATATGTACTTACCGTCAGCTAATTAAGAATGACGTCATTTCTACATGAAGTTCATTTACTAATCGTACCTTTCCGTGCCCGGAATAAGGTTTGGAGAATTGTGTAAAACAAACTTGGAAGTAATAGCATACAATAAGAAGCAATTGGTTTATAATTATACGCATAGTGCTACTATGATCTCCGACGCCTTCTTAATTAGATGTCGTTGTCGTTAACTAGTGGTATCACATTAAGCAGTGCCAGTTCGGGACATCATACAGAGCTAGCCTTCATCGGACGGCTCCAGGAAACAATGAAGGAATCCTGAACGCATCGCGTTTGCATGCGTAACGTTGTCATTTGTTGTATGCGCTTAAAAAATGGCCTTCCTTCATTGTCCTCAGCAAGCACCTCATTCTTACAGCAGCAGATACTGCGCTAACTTTGCCATTCAGTTGTTACATTTCAATCTAAAGGCTGTATTCTTACCCCGAGCCGCCCGGCATCGTGGAGACGTCAACGACTGTTGCGAAGAGGTAGACCCTGCATTTGATTTTTCGGACATGTCGGTATAACGTTATTTTCCCCTTTGTTTTCTTGTCGCTTTGACAGTGAGAAGAATAAAGAAGGAGAATACCGCGTGGTAACGACGAGATTAGCTGCTGTGCTCGCCGCATGCCTGATAGTTTCGTGAAAAAAAAAGTGCTTCTTGGAAAGACGATTAGCAAGCGTGATCGTGTCAGTTTTTGCTCTTAGGAAGGCCCGCGCTCCGCATTCGAACGCGCGTACGGTTTGCACGCTGTGGGCAACATTCGTGAGGGATCGGTCCCATCGCAACTTACCCTAGTAGCGCTGCTGGCGACGCGGGTAATCCGGGCTTTGGATGCCTGCGCTGTGGTCCGGAGAAGGCGGCGATAGCAGCGGCGGCGGCAGGCCGACCCGGGCCGCGGCGCAGCGCCGAGGCGTGCGCTGCTGAGGCGCCCAGGGCATCGCGCCTCCTCGCGGACCAGCCACCGCCGCGGAGGCGAGGGAGGTGGTTGAACGGGCGGCGGGCCGCCCCCCGCGGGTCTCCCCCCACCTCACACTCTCTCACTCACTCGAGGCTCGCAGAAGAGAGGGGGCCCGGAAGGCGAAGCCTTCGTTTCCTCGCTCGGGATGGTGGGAAAGAGAAGAAGAGGCGTCACTGAGGCTGTCCCGTCGGAACACCCCGGGCGTGTGGTGTCCGCCGCCGGCAGGTAAAGGGCTACAGCGTGGGCTCGAGCTCGACCGCGGTCATCGTCGCTGCGCCGTGGCGTTGAAGCGTTGCTGCGGCGCCGAAGGTCGTCCGGCGTCGAGGGTCGCCATGTTGGCCAGCGCCGAGGGAGCGCCGTGCACTGCGCAGACGCGCCGTGGCTGCCGATTCCCGCTCTGTCTTCCGGTCCCCCCCGCGCGCAGCACCGCTGCCGCCACCCTCCCACTTTCGGGCTCTCGCTCTGCGCTGCGTCCGTGCGTCTGTCTGTGTGCGAGGCGGCTGCGCACCCAGCGCTCGCGGCGTCCAGAATCGACCGCGGGCCGCTCGCGCGAGCGCGCAGCCAATGCTGCGCCACCTTCTTCGCGGTAGGAAAGAAAATACTCGAGGGAAACAATAGCGGAAGCAAAGAGTTGATAGCAACGTCCCGTTAGACCGGCGCCCTCCCGTTCGTCCGAAAGATACTTGAACAGCACGTGCACGCTTCCGAAACTGTGTCCCCACCTTGTCTTGAGCCGACCGACGCCTATCTGTGTGGTCCTATAGCGCCCTAGGTATTGCCTTGAATGGTTCCTTTTGTGAGGACACGCAGAAACGAAATGACGTTCTCCAGTTACGCTAAAGGAGGCGACAGCGACTGGCGTTAGCCTGCACGGGAAGAACAAAGAAAGAAAGAAAAAGAAAAAAGGAAATTTGTAGGTTTCTATTTCTTATTGATTGAAATGTAATTAGTAAAACGACGGACTAATGGCGAGACAGGTAGGTGGGCTATCGCGTGCAAACGGCGAGGCGCATATGCCCACGTCTTCTCTCTTAAAAATCTTTTTTGTAACTTCTTTTTTCTGTACCCTTGGCTGTCCCACTTATTCGACGTCGTTTGCTGCGACAGCTGGAGGAACGTTATTCTGCTTCTTTATTTTATTATCTCTGCAACCAACGGAGTTTCATTAAGGCAACTGTAGATGTTCGAATGTGCTGCTAGCGAACAGAGCGAATAATGTATCAGTCATATTCAGTGAGCACTCAGGGAAGTTCCGCCATGGTCACTATAATAATTTTATGCTTTTCAATCCGGTCCTTTGAGACGCACAAGTGCAACCGGATATATTTACTGATTCAATTATTAGTAGTGTTTACAGTGCCGAAGCTGCCCTCTCGGCTTTAAAGGACGCCGCAGTGAGAGGAGAGGGAGGGGTCACGAGCTCAGGTTCCTTGACGGGCATATAAACATATAAGCATCGATGGTTTCTGCATTCCGACCCGATCTGAGTGCAGCTGCCACGGCGAGTATATTCATGACCACTGATTCGTTGAGATATCTGGCAAACCTTTTTCTGCCTTATGTCCAAGACAAGCGCCACAGTGTGGAAATGGTTCCACGGGAGTCACCGCGACCCGATGCAGCCTTACCGCGTGTGCGTGTATTGCTATTAAAGGATACGGCTGTATTACGTGACCGAACTGTGTCTGGCGCCGTGGTTGACAAACGCCTTTATCAGGATTTCCTAAATACTGTATGGATTTTCCCCCATGAGCCTTCGCATATCATTCTTGTTCTGTCGCATTATTATCTTATCAATCCTTCTTGGTTGATCTCTTCGAACGCTCTTTCGCTCACTGTCTGTAGGAGAAGATACATGCCTCTTAAAATCCGGCTATGTATAGCGCGCAATGACATTTAATACCATGCTTTCGGCAACCTGGCTGTCCCGCTTCGTCAAAGTAGGGGCGCTATAACGTAAAACTATTCCAAACTTTTCTATTCCAATTCTGCTATCAGCCCTCCACTATTGGTCAAAAACATTTTTCGGCCACCCCCGCTTCACCTTTCTGTCATGCGACGTCACGAAAACCGCGATACCTCCCCATCTGATATGATGTGTACACATTGATTATGCATGTTATTACAGAAAAAAGAAAAACAGTTATTTCTGATTCGACGCCTTTTCGCCATTAGCCTCCGGCTAATGGGGCTGGTGAAGTGGGCTACACCCACTTCACCTGCCTGTCACGCGACGTCACAAAACCACGAATACTCACCGCGTCAAAGTGACGTGTACGCATTAAAGATGCATTAATATGCCGAACAAAACTGAATTTTCTTCTGAATAGCCGCAGGCTGCCCCGTACCGAAAGGAATAAAAGATGGCTGCCGCCGATCGCTCAGGCGCTGGCTACTCGCACCTGCCGGAGAGCATGGGTGTATTTGCGCATAATAAAACTTCTTGCGTGGCCGTGTAACGTTTTCGAGCACTTTAGGCAGGTTTACCACCTCATTCTGCCAACTCTTCTTTGCTGAGTGTCCCTTTTAGCGTCATTCTTAAGCTTCCGTTGCATGCCGCCGCGATTTTCGGCCAGCCACCGCAAGCTAAGTAAGGGAAAGCCGACCAATCGCAGACGCCGGCACCACCCTCTTCATCCGGTTATCGATTTTCAGTGCACTGGCTCTGCCCCATCGAATCCCTCTCCACTTGAGCGTTCTCCTCGCCTCTTGTCAGTCAATTAGGTACGACAAGCCGCTCAGTGTAGGCTATGTTATTTGTTTTTCAAGCAAACAAAAGTGACCTCCTATGAGAGATAGAGATTCTTGTTTGGGAAGGAAAAACATGGGGTAAAGTGCAGCGCAGTAACTTTCTCTCAGATGAGGACACCTCAACCGCGCTGCACAGGGGGGAAGGGATATAAAAGAGTGGTGGAAGAAAGAACGGGGAGAGCGTTTTATTGGTGTGTTCAGACAACCCTGCGGGTGACCGCTCGGTGCTTGCGATGGTGATTACGCAAATTTGACGTCAGGAGATTGGAATAGATACATATTGGAATAGTATTACGTTATAGGGCCCTAGGAACCGGTAATCATCAAGGTAGAGCATTGGACTAGTTGGTGCTGTAATAGATGTTTTCCCCTCGCATTAAACGCATTCTGTTATTCTTGTCTCATAGGCTGGAAAATAATTGGCAATCGCCATTTGCCATTGGCATTTGGTATACTTCCCCCTCTCTATCTTTTTGACACGTGTACTTCTTTATCGGGCGACCACTTCTCACCGCCTAACAAATGTTATCGCACAGCGCGGGACGCGCCTGCATGTATCCGAAGTTTCTGGAAAGTTATCGATGCTTCTATCCGCTGTCTGTTGTCGCCGAACCTTGTGTTACCTGATTTCATCACGTGACGCGAATGGTGTAGAACTTTGTGGAAGGCACGCGGGTCCCGACGATTAGTCTGGAACATTCGACGACAGCTGTATAAGAGCCGACGCGCTTGACCTGCTGATCAGATTTTCGACGATCGCCGACCGTGTTCGCCGCTATCGTTGTGCTATAAGTGTAGCCTGTCTTGTGGGCACAAGTTCGCCCAATAAAAGTTAGTTTTGTCGTTCACAGTATTGCTACTGTGTTCTTCAACGTCACCACCGCGTGACAATATGCTCTCTCTAATAATCCAGTGCGTATGATTCAATACTAAAGAAAGCGTGTGTTGGGCATAAAAAATTCACCTTTTGCGACGTTCGCTTTGGCATGTTCCTTAAAATATTGCCTCCACACATGTACGCTTAGCCCCTAAGAAACAAAGAGATGAATTTGCACCTAAGCAACTTCTCTTTCGGGGGGCGTTTCCAGCGCTCGTTCCGCTCGGACGTGTTTTTCCGTAGCTCCGGATTTTCGCCCCGTTTGCTGGTTTCTTTTCCCCGCTACTGGAACTCTGTTGTTTATGGACCGCTTTGGCGGTTCGTAATTACTACTGGCGCCTATCTACAAGGTCCGTCGTCATCTACACCCTCCTGCTGCGTCGTCCAACTCCAGTTCTTGCGCGGCTTCGCGAGAGCGAGTGCCCCCGCGGCACTCGCCGCGTCGGCGCGGAGCATCCAAGCTGCTGTCCGCTGCGTCGAAAGAGCGGAGCGTTGCCGATGCAACTGCCATCCAAGCGAGGAACGTCTCCTTCGTGGGGACAAGTGCAACGTGCGAAGACGGTACCCTGAGCATGGATACCACCAACACGGAGCAGAACAGCCCTGCTGTCGTGGCGCACACCTCAGCCAAGAGAACGAAGGAAGCTACTGGCCTTCCATCGGATGAAAATGTAGCTCCAGCAGCCCCGAAAAGACCTCGCTCATCACAAGGCCTGCCCGCACGACCGACACGCACGTCTCCGGAGTCGCCAACGACATCGTGGTACAAAGTGGTTATCAAGCCTCGTGCTAGATATGACATGTCCACTCTGCACAACCGTATCATCAAGCGGCCCTGGACGCCTGCCTCGAGACTTCCCGATTTCAAGGTTTTGCTCTACACAAACCCACTAATACGGTCTCAGTATGGGTGTCTGCTATGGCACTAGTTTATAAACTCGAAGAAGTGCAACAAATACAAGTCTCGGAAGAGTGTGTCCTTCCAGTCCAGGCGTACCTCGCCAGTGGTACCGATTTAAGACGCTACGTGGTTAATGGCGTTGACCTTGACGAAGAACCCGAGAGGCTCCTGCAGGAACAATCGTTTCCCACACACAAGGTCGTGGCTGCTCGCTACCTAGGCAGCGGTCGTACGTGCCTAATCACGCTTCAAGGTCCTAACTCCCCACCTGAACGTATCCTGTATTACGGCTGCGTACTGCGCCCACGTCCGTTCAAGCCTTCCGTTGTGTACTGTTACTCTTGCTTTAGACAGGGACACATGAAATCATCCTGCCCCTACCCACCTAAGGACGACACCATGGAGCCTGAACCGTCGGCATCGTTTAGATGCGGCCTATGCCAAACAAACGATCATGACATCACTTCCACGACGTGTCCTACGAAGTTGAAGGCCACTAAGAAGGCTCGACGACGCCATTCTCGACAACCAGCAAGGACCCCTCGAGATTCATCAATGAAACAAGTCCCTGTGTACAACCGTTACGCCGTTCTGGCCTCGCTGGAAGAGGACGCTAGCCAGGTGACAAAAGCAAGCACAGCGACAAGTGATGCTGCCACTCGTACCTATAGCGCAGCTGTTAGGTCGTCCACTTCACGACCGCAACGGGCATCACAACCAATAGACGACACGCCGCTTCCTTTGGCAGACGAATAGTTCGAGATCGACGCTCGCCTGGCCAACCTTGAAAAGGAAATCCAACGTCTCAAGGAACACCGTACAGTGCTCCGGCGTCGTCATGACGCAGCGCGGCCGTCGCATTCGCCGTCGACGTCTAGTCCTGCTCATATGGCTAACCCGGCATCTGTGTCGAAGCCTCTATCACCCCAAGAACTCCTGCGCTTCGTTGCGCAACAGCTCCAGCATCTCACCTCGGTTCTACTGGCCAATCTTAATCTATGATGGCTGCTACGTCTTCAAGTGTGCCAGAAGGCATCTTACAGTGGAACTGTCGCGGCATCGCGGGGAAGGTCGCAGAGCTGCGTCAGCGTCTCAGATATGGGAAGCTGCGTGTTTGGGCTCTACTGTTTCAAGAATCCAACGGCCTGCCACCCATTCCTGGATATGTGGCATACTCATCGCCTTCAATGCTGGACCGTAGGAGTGCTACGCCCGATGTCCCTCCAGGAAAGGCTGCAGCGTATGTAAGATGCACTCTTCATCAGACTCGCATTGATCTTTCACGGTGGTGTGCTCTTGGCAAGAAGTCGTGGCCGTATTGGTTCGTCTCCACCGTACGGACGTTATCATCGTTTCATACTATGCCCGCCCCTACAGCGGTCGTGCGGCTCGGTTGTGTCTCGGCTGGCTGGCACACCTGCGACAGAAACATCCTGGTTGCCCCATTATGGTAGCAGGAGATTTTAACGCGCCCCACACCACATGGGGGTACGCTATTTCCAGTGCGCGTGGTACATGTGTGCTGGACACATTTATGGACGCCCAATTCACTCTGCTTAATAATGTGTCAGTGCCTACTCGTCGGCGAGACCACCCTCATGCGCCGCCACACTCACCGGACATATCTTGGTGGCTTGAAAGGACGACCGTCTCGTGGTCATGTGAACCCGACTGCTGGGGTAGCGACCATCATCCGATTCACCTTGGCTTCAACCTTGGCTTCAACAGGCCGCCTCCGCCGACTATGTCGAGTGGTAGACTGGGATCGATACAAGGCGGTATCAGAAAGCAATGTATCCAACTTCATGGTGGACCCGTCCCATTGTCTTAAGGCGGCATTAGTTGAGGCGACACGTACGTCGTGGGTTGATGAATCGCGAACCGCTCCTGATTTGCAACTTCTGCGTCTCTGGGCGTTGCGCCGCCAAGCAGAACTTGCATCAGAACGTGACCCTGCATCAAGTACCCTTCGCTTAGAGGCCCAACGCCTTACTGCAGTAGCTCGGCGCCATGAACACCGCTTAGAACGTGGCCGCTGGATGGACTGGTGCTCTTCTCTCGGACCTTCGTCGTCCAATGCCTAAATTTGGCGCACCTTCCGAGTAATGGAACGTGGTCGGCGCCCTCCAGAGCCCACAGCCTGCGCTCTGTTAGCATCGGGCCAGACACCAGCAGTATCCGCAGAAACTGTCACCCACACCTTTTTTCCGGCTTTGGACACAGCACCGCCTCCCTTCGTTGTTCAAAACTGCCTTCCCGCGGACGCAGGCACGCCGCCTACGCTCTCTGACATCGAGGGTATACAAGCTACCTTCACTATGGCGGAATTTTTAGCGGCAATCGACCTGTCGAAGCCATGCAAGGCACCAGGACCGGATGGCATACCGTATGAACTTTATAAAAACACGGAAGGCAAGGTTCTCGAAGTGCTGTTGGGGGCCATAAACGCTACAGGAGTCATTCCCGATTCTTAGCGGCATGCAGGAATGGTCCCAATTCCCAAACCCGGAAAACCCCAAGATAATATCGCTCATATGCGCCCAATAGCACTAACCTCAACGTTAGGCAAGCTGATGGAGCGTATGCTCGCGACACGTATTACATGGTGGCTCGAGCGGTACTCATGGTATCATCCTGGCCAAATCGGGTTCCGTGCTCATCTAGGCGCAGAGGATGGCCTTGCGTACCTATCTTCTATGGTTCTCATCGGAGGCCGCTCCCGAAGAATTCGCACGATTCTGGCAATGGATATTCGTAAAGCGTACGACCATGTGAGTCACGAAGCAATTGCCGGAATTCTCCATTGGCTTCAGTTCCCTAGCCGTGTCTGCACATTCGTCGAAGCCTTCCTGTGCGCTCGCACCTTCTCCATTTGCCTGGCTGGCCAAGCATCAGGTCAGTTCGTCGCACATCGGGGTGTCCCACAAGGATCTGTGTTCGCACCAGTCCTTTTTAATATTGCTCTCCTTCCACAAGCCTGGAAGCTAGCCACGATACATAACGCACAGTACATAATGTACGCAGATGACATCACTGTCTCGTCAGTTGATCCTGAAATCTGCCACCAAGAACAAGCGCTCCAAGAGGCCCTAAACATGACGCACAACTGGTGTGCTCAGATAGGCCTTGACATTTCCAAGGACAAAACGACGTACATGTCAGTAGCGAACAAGTATGGGCGCCGTCTACTGGCACTCCGGCCTCTTCAGTTAACTCTGGATCAGCAACCATTACACGAGGCTTCAACTCTCCGTGAACTCGGCCTTGAAATGGATTCCTCCGGATCTGCGGGACCATGGGTCAAGAATACAAAGCAACAGGCCGCAGAAACGATACAGTTGATACGTCGGATTGCGAAGAAATCTGGCGGAGCGAGCACCAACATGGCTCGCCTTCTTGTCCGTTCTGTATTGCAACCACGACTCGTCTACAGAGCCCAGTTTCATAATCTCACGAAGGCACAATGGGCTCGCCTTGAGGCCATTAATAACGAAGCTATGCGGGCCATAAAGGGACTACCACCTCTCACTCCGTTGCCATCCCTACAGGCCGAGTCCCAACTCAACACTATTGACGAACTCGTACACCAACGTCGATGCGCGCGTGCCCTAAAGCCATCATATTTCGGATCGGCTGCTTCACTGGCCCGGTACATGGGACACGAAATAGACAATCCAGCATCTACGAGACCCGATGTAGCTCCGTGGAAAAGGGGACAATTAAGTGACAATAAGCCTCTTGGTCGTCTGTATAGCCCGGTCCCTCGTCAAGCGAATGCCCATGTTTCCCGCCTTCATCGCGCCGATGACAATCAAAACGATGCGACTCTTGTAGCATACACTGATGCCAGTGTTAATGGCACCATGATTCACACAGCTCTCGTGTGTCC
Organism: Dermacentor andersoni; assembly: GCF_023375885.2. Classification (NCBI taxonomy): domain Eukaryota; kingdom Metazoa; phylum Arthropoda; class Arachnida; order Ixodida; family Ixodidae; genus Dermacentor; species Dermacentor andersoni. The sequence goes on from NC_092818.1 coordinate 175,629,769, forward strand.
ATTGATACCAGAGGCAGGCCAAACGTGCTCGCATGTTGCCGATCCTGCACCACCGGCCTACCTTGCCGAGCTTGCTGCCATACGAGACGGCTTGGCCGCGTTGCTACCTACTGTTCAAGATGCTCGATACTCTCAACTCATCATTCGCACAGACTCGACTCAAGCCATCCACGACATACGTAGGGTGTCTCGGTCCACTCTATTCTCAGATAGCATTCACCGTCTTGCTGCCACTACGAATATCCTCATACGCGTCCAGTGGGTGCCTCGAGCAGCCCTGCCGGGTCTCCTTGAAGCAGATATGGCAACCCACCCACAGATTACAACATACCCACTTCCACATTTTCCTGAAGACGCCTGTGGACGACTGATCCGGGAAAAGGAAAACCTCCGACGTACCACGCGAGCTCTCATCCCTCCGTGTGGGTCAGACCTCCCTGGTTGGTTAACCCGACGAGAGGAGGTTACGTTAAGGAGGCTACGTGTCGGGGTCGCGCTCACCCCGTCTGTGACCGCTCTCTGGCCACAACAGTACCATGGTCCTTACGGCTCAACGTGCCCTTTTTGCAACACAGAAATCCAAAATGTGACAGTGACACACCTATTATGGACGTGCCCAGGACTTCATCTAAGCCGTCTCCGCCACCTCTTGGCAACAGGCCTTCGGCCTGGCCGCCCACCCGACCTTGAACATTGGATTCATGGACCCCATCATCGTTCACTCCTAGATTTTTTGCACGAGTCGGATCTGTTCGTGTATTTTTAACATCTTTTGTATTATGCCTAAGGACATGCTTGCGAATTAAAAAAAAAAAAACTTCTCTTTCACAGATCTGCGAATAATGCATAGAGAACTGTAGACATTGTGTTGTCGTTTACATTTAAGCGCATCACGAATAATATGCAGATAGCTGGCCATTTAGCACTGTTCAGGATTCTGCAACGCTTTACCAGGCGGAGCAATGCGGTTGTGCAAATCGAGTAGTCGTGTGTGATGTGAGCGTAGGTGCACTTGACGACAGTAGCAAGACGACGACCACGTTGACGGCGATCGTATGACCGCAACGGGAGGATTTCTACTGCGGCCATTCGACGCGAATGTATACGTGGCGACTATTGAGTTCTGCAAAGGTACTGAACGGTCGTCAGCGAGAGAAACACTGATTGTAACGTGATGCGCGACCAAGTGTTACAGAATCGTACGTACCTACGTTTACGTCATCTGGTCTATACATGCAAAGAACGATGACATAAACCTAGGCTTATCATGAAGGTGATGCAACGTCGCAAGGTTTCTATGTAGCGTTGGGTGCTACGAGGAGAGTACTAAAGAATGAGGGCCGATTACAGAGATTGTGCAGTCTATATAACACATGCAGTGCCCAAAGTGCAAGCTGCCGCCAGGAAAGAAGAGAAAGTGGAGCTGAACGCACGCGTCAAACATATAAAAGATTTGTCGCGTCGCACTGCTCAATGAAAGACACATACATTTATTGTACAGGAAACTTTGCTAGCCCTAGATAGAAAATTTCATCTCAGACATTATCGCTCTTTTCGTGTAGATCGGTCTACAAGAGGTGGTGTGTCACTTACATTAGTATTAACGAGAATTTGCTACAAAACAAGAGAATCACTGAAACTTCTGTCCCCTCAATTCGAAATTCTAGTCATAGCCTTTCGTCTACCTTTATGTCCGTTTTTCATCGCGAATGTATACAATATTCTTCAGGGGTTCACGACCCATGGCCGCTGGATAGTATAATCTCTACTAGCGGAAATGACGTTATAAGGGCGGGAAACTTCAACTCTCATCATCTGGTATGGGGTTTAAAAGCAGATCCGTGTGGTACTTGATTGTGGCATGGTCACAGGACAATAATCTGTTATGTCAGAATCCAGGACATCCTACTTTTGTCAGAGGTCTGGCTGCTTCTACTCTATATTTGACTTTCGCAGGTTCAGGTTGTTGCGTATCCTCTTGGTCGACTGTTGACTATGCCACAAATAGTGACTACATTCCGATGATATTTGAGATAATGTGCCCGGTGACATTATTTGTCTCAGGCGCGAAAATACACACATTACAGTAAATTTCAAAGTGATTTCCGATCATCATTGACTTCCTTATTTGAAGCCAATTCTAAACAAAATGCATTAAGAAGAAACTTTAGCTCGGGTCCAACCCCGACACGACTTATTCAAATACATGTAAAACGCAAAAACGCTTTTATGAGATAACCCCTGGACCGATTTTAATGAAATTTGTTGTATTTGAGAAAGAATGCTAAATTATAGTGACTGTTGGAAGCGGAATATTGATTTAGGGCCTGCATTTTATGAAAAGGATGGTAAACAATTCAAAAGTTTGAAAAAAATAGACGCACGAAGTTTATAAATTAATATCTCTGATTCAAAAACGGATATCGCGGTTCTGGAAACGGCATCTATTAAATCATTCAAAGCGTAAAATTCGATATGTCAATTTGTATCTTACGTGAGTTTGTTACGTAGTGTACAAGGGTTCTGCAAAAGCTGTATTTACATATTACTCAATTTTTTTTAGATTCATGTGTAACATATCAATTTTGTCCGCTGTAGATGTACTATCAGATGTAATTCACAGAATTGTGATATCATTTTCGCTTGCTGAGTTAGAGAGTTGTAAACTTGATAGTTTCGTTTACTGAAAATTTTAGATTTTTGCCAATTTGTAATAAAAAATTAACGATCTAAATCGAAAATTGGAAACCAACAGTCACTAGATTTTAAGTTTTTGTTTTAAATGCAGCAAACCTCGTCAAATTTTGTGCAGTGCTTGCCGACAGACAGACAGACAGACAAGAAACTTTAATTGGTCCTAAGGGACTACGTTGTCGTAGTCGCGGGCCGCACCCGCGCCGGGGGCGGAAGACCGTGATCTTCAGCCCTGGCGCAGGCCCTTTGGACAGCCCGAAGTTGGACTTGAAGGTTGTCGCTCTTGACGGCTTCATCCCAATCTTCTTGCCTGTTGAAGGGCGAGTGGCGCAACACAGAACATTCCCACAGCATGTGGTTCAAAGTGGATCGTTCCTCGCCGCAGTCTGGGCAGCGGGGATCCACACCCGGAGTGTAGTGGCTCAGCCTTGAGCGAGACGGAAAGGAGCCCGTCTGCAGCATTCTCAGCACCGAGGCCTGGGGTCTGCCTAGCTTCGGGTGAGGAGCCGGAAACTGCCTGCGTCCCAGCTGGTAGTGAGCAGTTATCTCGTGGAAAGTTAACAGCGGGTCCGTGGTTCGGTCGATCCCCTGCAAAGCCGGGCCCCTCGGACCGGCGCGGTTGATGAGACCTCGCGCCTGGTCGTGGGCCAGCTCATTCGGGTTGATGGAGCCGGGGGAGACGTTCCGGCCCATGTGAGCCGGGAACCAAGTGATGACATGACGGGCCGTGCCTGTCTTGCGGGTCCTCAGCACTGCCGCAGCCTCGGCCGAGACAGAGCCGGCGAGAAAGGCCATCGCCGCCGACCTGGAGTCCGTGAAGATATGCGTGCGCCCGGGTTCGCACAGAGCCAGCGCCACTGCGACTTGCTCTGCGACGGACGCCGTCGAGCGTTGTATAGACGCCGCATTCAGGATCTTGCCCTGGGGGTCAACCACCGTGGCCACGTACGAGTTTGATCCGGGATACCGCGCCGCGTCGACAAAGGACGCGAGCTCTGGGGTTTGCAGGGCAGTCTTGATGAGTGCTCGGGCTCTGGCTGCGCGCCGGGCCTCGTTGTGTAGTGGATGAACATTCCTCGGGAAGGGGGAGACTCGAAAGGTTTCCCTTTCACTCTGGCAAAGCGGGACGGCGAACGACTCCTCAGCCATGGCTGCCAGACCCGCCATCTCGAGTATTCGGCGGCCGGCCTTGGTGGTAGAGAGGCGAACGATCTGTGCCGTTTTCTGCGCTTCGACGACTTCGCTCAGGGTGTTGTGGACCCCGAGTTGCATCAACTTCTCCGTGCTGGTCGTCATGGGGATGCCGAGGACTCGTTTAATGCTCTTCCTCATGAGTGCGTCGATCTTGTTCTCCTCCGACCGCGACCAGCTTAGCGCAGAAGCCACGTAGTTGATATGGCTCATGAGGAAGGCGTGGTAGATCCTTAGGAGGTTGGCTTCGCTGATGCCCCCCTTCCTGCTCGTCACTCGCGAAACGAGTCTGAGCATGTTCTCCGTCTTCGCGCTCAGGCGCGCGATCGTTTGCGCGTTGCTGCCCTTTGCATTGAGGACCAGTCCCAGCACCCTGAGAGAATCCACCCTCTGGATGCGCTGACCCGTCTTCGTTCTGAGTTCGATCGGTACTTGGTCCAGCGTCGTGTCGAACTTACGGCCTTTTCTGTCGGGCCGATACAGCAAGAGTTCCGACTTGGTCGGCGAGAGGACCAGTCCCGTGCCCTCGAGGAATTCTTCCGTGACGTGCAAGGCCTCTTGCAGGGCCCGCTCCACGGCTGCGTCCGACCCACCGCCGCACCAGACGGTGATGTCGTCCGCGTAGAGAGCGTGATTGAGATTGGCGGCCCCGATTCGGTCGAGTCGGACTGATAGGTCTCTCATGGCGATGTTGAAGAGCAGTGGAGATAACACCGCACCCTGCGGCGTGCCGCAGGCTCCCAGCGCGTATCCGTCCGACTTGATCTGGCCCAGCTTGATCGTGGCCTTGCGATCTCTTAGGAAAGAGCTCACGTACGCGTGAAAGCGTTCGCCAAGGTTCAGTTTCGTCACAGAGTCGAGGAGGTGCTTGTGTTTGACCGTGTCGAAGGCCTTGGCGATGTCCAGCGCCAAGATGCCTCGGACGTCTCTCGTGACCACGTCGACTATCTGCCTCTTGATCAGCAGCATGACCTCTTGAGTGGACAGCGAGGGTCTGAAGCCGACCATATTCGGCGGGAGGAGGTGTCGTTCCTCGACATGTCTCGATATTCTGTTGTGGATGACATGCTCCGCCACCTTGCCCACGCAAGACGTGAGCGAAATGGGTCGCAGACTGTCTATGGCTGGTGTCTTGCCCGGCTTCGGAATTAGGATCACCGTGGCTTCCTTCCAGGCATCCGGTACGATGCCGGCCTCCCAGACATCGTTGATTTCTTTAGTGAGCAGTTCGATCGAGCCGTCGTCCAGATTTCGAAGGAGTCTGTTCGAGATTCCATCCGGCCCGGGCGCCGATCTTCCGTTGAGGCCTTGAAGGGCCGCTCTGACCTCCGAGACGGAGAAGGGGGAGTCGAGCTCCTCGTCCACCTTGCCGCCATAGGCCGGGTAATCTTCTGGTCCGGACTGCCCGATGGGGAGGTAGCGACGTGCGACTTCGTCCATCACTTCGTTCTTAGATGCGCCTTCACTATTCAGCTTGTGGACCAGCCTATCGATGGCGAGAGTGTGGTTTCTCTTGGACTGTGTGTCGTCCAATAACTGCTTGATGAGGTTCCACTTGCCTCCCGCACGCATCTGGCCGTCGACCGACGCGCAAACTTCGTTCCATTGCTGCTGGCCGAGCTCTTTGCAGTGCGATTCGATATCATGGTTGAGGGCCGCGATCCTCCTCCGAAGGTTGCGATTCAGCTTCTGCGTCTTCCATCTAGCCGTGAGGGAATTCTTGGCTTCGAGCAGGTGCGCCAATCGAGCGTCCATGCGGTCGACCTTGAGGTCCGTTTCAACGGTCCTGGTGACCGCAGCTACGTCCTTCTTGAGCTGCACTACGAGGTCCGCAAACGAGTCGTATTTCTCGTGGTCGTCCTTCCTTCTCTTTCGGAAGGCGTCCCAGTCGACTATTTCGAAAGCCCTCTGCGGGGCCGCGCTGACCGGTAGGGAGATTTCCACGATGTAGTGGTCACTGCCCAGGTTCTCTTGTAAGTTGTGCCACTCCGCTCCCGGCGCGTTCTTGACGAAGGCCAGGTCTGGGGTGGTGTCTCTCGAGACCGAGTTTCCCATGCGCGTGGGGTAATGGGGGTCGGTTATCAGTTCCAGGGAGCTGTCAGTCGCTGCCTGCAGGAGTCTGCAGCCTTTGGGAATGCTTCTCACATAGCCCCAGGCTTCGTGCGGCGCGTTGAAATCTCCAGCCATAACAAGCGGCGTCTCCCTCGCCTTGGACGATGCCTTGGTTGTTAGGCTGTAGAAGGTCTGCCGGTTGTCCCTAGGAGAGCAGTACACATTGGTAACGTAGACGCTGTTCTTCAGCCAACTGTTGGGTATGATCTCGACAAGCAACGCTTCCAGTTTGGTGTTGCCAAGACGGAGATCGTGCTCCTGGAAGGCGCACTTCTTTGCAATAAGTATAGCAATGCCGAGCCCGTTCTCCGCTAACGAGGAGACAGCTCGGTATCCCTGGAGGGAAATAGTTTCCATTCCTGTTTCCTGTAGCAAAATGACGTGGGGCCTCTCTTGCGGCTCCCGGGCCTTGATGAACTGCACCAGTTGAGGCCTGCGCCTCCGGAAGCTGGCGCAGTTCCACTGCCACACGATGAGCTTACTATCCGGTCTGGCCATGGTTGGGCATGTTGGACCGGATGTGGGCTGGGGTGCCATCTTGCTCGTCAGCCCACGACTGCTGACTGTCCTGTAGCATTTCACTGGACACCGCCTCCGGCCTGGCGGCTTCGCCGTAGTGTAGGTCACATCGCTTGGCAAGCTCGTTCTCAAGCAGTTGCACTCTGAGTAGAAGGGTCTGGTTACTCTGTACCAGCTCGGCAAAGGATTTTTGCATGCGGTCCAGGGACCTCTGCATGGCAGCCTCCGCCGTGCTCACATCCTCAACCGTACCCTGGGAGGAGGTGGCTCTGCGCTTGACCGCCCTTGCTGTGGCCCCTTCTTCCGTAGACGTTTGTCTTGCCGCGGCCGCTTGGACGGCGCTGGCGTTTCGGAAGGCCTCAAAGTCGGCCTTCATTCTCTGAATTTCCTCCTTGAGACTGGCGTTTTCGCTCATCAACTGCGCGATCCTGGGATCGTGCGCCCGCTCGCTCTCCTGTGCGGCGGCGTGTTGCGTCCGGCCCGTCTGCTTCGTCTGTTTCACTTTGTCGGCCCAGGTGGGACCTCCTGCGATGCGCACCTTGGAGTTGGAGCGGCCCCTAGATGCAGAGCGCCCTCGTTGCACGGAGCGCCCACGTGAGCGGGAGCGCGTTCTAGAGCGGGAAAGACTGCGCGAGCGGGAACGCCCCCTCGAAGAACTCCTCTTCCGTAGCGCTGACGTCAGTGCCTGGCTCACCTCACGTGCCGCGTTGGCGCCCTTCTTGGCGTCGCCAGTTTTTTTACGCCGGCGCCTTCGGCGTCTCTGCCTGACGACATACGGCGTTTGGAAGCGTTGCTCGCACTTACGATCAGCTGTTGGGTGAGGGCCTCCGCATATGCCGCATTTCGCCTCACACTGGTGGTCTTCAGTGGGGGACGCGGCTCCGCATCCCCTGCACTTCTTCACACTCGGGGTCGGACATACATCGGCCCTGTGGCCCAGTTCCCCACAACCGTAGCACACATCAACTTGCCTTCTGTATAGTGAGCAGGGCAGCATGCCCGCTCCACACATGACAAAGTTCGGCACCCTCAGTCCGTCGAATAGGACGATAACCGTGGTGGTGGCCTTGATGCGACGCACCTCCAACGCGGTTGGGTTCCGCTGGTGTACGATCATTGCGCGGAGCTGAGCGTCGTTGAACTCGATGTCGACTCCCCTTACAACACCCTTGCATGTATTGTCCGAGGCGGCCATGTACGCTGCCACTTCAAAGACCCCTTCGCGCAGGTGGATCTGTCGAACCATCGCGTAAGCACGCGCGTTCCTTTCTTCTGGTGTTGAGACGACGTAGATGTTTTGCACATTATTTGGGCAGACGATGTCTTCGCCAACCTCGTCGGGTGAAAGCGCCGCCGCCATAGCCAGCGCTTGTGCCACCCTAATAGTGCTGATCTTCTTCACGTCGAGGCCACCCCTTGGCCTAACGATGACTCGAATATGGTCCCGTGGCAGTCTCGGGAGCCTTGAGGCTGCGGCCAGCTTCTTCAGCGCGTTCCGCGGGGCTGCCGTGCGGCGGCCGCCCCTGCCGCCTCTCTGCTTTACCGGGCTCGGCGTCGACTTGGAAGTTTCTTGCCTTGCCTTCTTAGTCTTGCCCATTGCCGTGGTCCAGCCGGGGCACCTTGCTTCTTCGGGGGTGATTTCTACCCCCTCCACCATCTCGACTTCGGGCATGATGCCCCACCAGCCGGAGTTAGGCCAAGGCCTAGCCCGTACTCCTCACCAGCGTTAACCCGTTAGGGTTAGAGCCGCCCGGCGTCGCGAAAAGTTCAAGGTCGTTTAAATGTCCGAGAAAAGCACCTACCGATATAAATCCGGTATCGGCTTGATCCCCGCAACAAACTGCGTCGAATGATGCACAATGTCCAAGCGTTTTCGCGGACTGTACCACCGAAAACATTTGAGGAAATGGGAGCCGATGTTTGCGCGTCCGCACTTCTCGGCGCCCCCTGGCGATCTCTTCAGTGCTTGCCGAGAAAAACAAATTCTCCTTTTACATGTATTTATATAGGAGCACCGGAGCTAAAGCTTCTTCTTAAGCATTTGCTCTCTATTATGGATTCCCGTAGAAAAGCTGAATTTGAGATTCACAAAGTTAAAGATAAATCCTCGTTGCAGCGGCGCTATGCTGACTGCTCGCAGGATTATAGAAGGAAAGCTGCATGGAAGAAATTGTTACATAACCAATGCTCTAAAACTAAGGCAGACTATAAATTAGTTGCAGGTATATTTAAGCGTACCGTGTCGTAAGCAAAGTATGAGTACGACATAAAGCATTTTGATTTTATGGCAAAACCCAATAACAAACACACTATTCGGCTTTCTTAGATATAAGAAAATCATTCCGTTGCGGGTAAACGTAGAATATAAAGCTTTATCCCCACAAGACATGATGGAGACATTGGACAATATTGCTAAAGGGCATGAGCAACGTTTTTCTTCAAATGTCCCTCCCCCTGCGTTGATTTTCTCTGTTGATGAGGATTTTGAGGAACTATCTGTGGACAAATTGTCAAATGTATTACGTAAAATTCCGACTGCTGCTCCAGACCTTGATGGAGTCATTTCGGCCCTGATGGAGTCATTTCGGCCATGTCAAAAAAAGCCGCAAGAAGATCTACTATACATCATAGATTATTCTGGCAGAGGGACTTGGATTCCACCACAATGGAAAGTAGTAAAGGTTATACTGTTACCTACAAAAACGAAAGATAGTTATGCCTTAGACAACATTAGGCGAATTGCAGTAGCATCAAATTTTGTAAAGTTGATATAAGAGAATGCTCTTGGCTCATGTCAAATTGGATTCAGGCCGGGTTGCTCAGTATGGCAGGCGCATATTGACCTCGAAAGTCGTATAAAACTTCCGCGGTGCCAAGGCAAATATGCAGCATTGGTTACTCTTCATATCAAGACATACGATAGTGTTCAACACAGGATATTGATAAGCCGGCTGCGAGAACTTGAGTTCCCAAAATATTTACAAGCATGGAATTCGCAGGTTTTAAGTGGCAGAGAATTTTGTTGCTTTCAGAACGGCATCTAATCGAGTACATATAAGTAGGCAAAAGGAGTTCCACAGGGGGCAGTGCTATCTCCAGTATTATTTAGTATTTTGCGTAGGTCCATCCCATCCCAGGAGGTCGTGCATACTTACGTGCATGCGGATGAGATGACATTTTTGTCATCGGCAAAGGACAAAAATGTGTTGCTAGATCTCTCGGTCGGCGCTCCTGGTTACACCGGCGTTCACACCACGAACGCCGGAATCTGTTCATGTGTGTTTTCGGGCGCGCGTGTGTCTAGCTTGCAAGCGAATGTTTACCGCAATTTATATTGCTCATAAAGCTACGAGCCTTGCTTCGTCGAATGGTCTGATACTTTGCTGTCACTGTCATGCTTGGCCTTCGCGCAAAACAGCGGCTCCGTTACGCCGCTGCCGCCATGCATCGGTCAACTAGAATCATTAACGCCACCGAACCATGACTTTCACGGCTGCGGTATCGCCACCTTGGGCAGTGTTTTTCAGGCCGCCGAGCATCTCGACTTTGTCGAAGTTGTCATCTAGAAAAACACAACACGCGAGCAATTCTCAAATGAAGAAACTATATAAATGCTGTTTTCAAAATCGTGTTTACTTGTGATCAGCGTCTCCTTTTTTCATGACTGATCCCAACGGGCCGTATTTACTCCATCTCTCGACTCCGTAAACACCATTACGCGAGTTCACTAAACAAAGCTCTCGTTGTCACTATCCTTAAGCGTGCCGGCGCCTGCTCTGTACAATCGAGAAAGCATAACCTGTGTTGTAATCTAAACATGTCTATATAATATGGCAACAGTATATGTGGTAAAAAATTGCTCAATATGCGCTGCTCCACGCCTGCTTGGCGCGACAGCGCAGGATTAGGAGAAATCAAGCACACTGACTGCACCGTGCAATTTATACTAACTAACCATAGCTATACGCTTTTCGCGCTCTTTTCCTCTACTGGCTTGACGATTATGACATGAGGCTTCACAAAACCTTAAGTGCATTATAAGCTTGCCGTGAGTGAATACCTGGCACGCGGGATGCTTGCACTTCTTGTTCTGCGGAATTAGTGCTTGCACTCCACGTGTTCTACGGAATTAGTGAGAAACCAGCTGTTAAAATGTTGCCACCCTAATTGATGTTATTAAAAATGGGAAGAACAGGGAAAACGAAGAAACTAATCCGGAAAATTCGTTATATATACGTAGCATTTGAAGTCAGCAGTGCTATCTTTTCTCGCAATTTAGAAAACATTTACGAAATAGACATGAGCATTAATAGTTCGTGAAAGCGTCATATGCTGATATGCGGTTGCAAACGTTCATACTATTACAGATAAGAACGCATGCATAGAACACATGAGAAACAACAAAACGTCCGGTACTTCACGACGCCTGCCAGGCATCAGTCCTACCAGTACACAGTGGGATCATTTTTATGTTTAATATTTAAGAATAACCTCTTGCAGATAACATAGGTCTAGCCCTTGAGCTGGATTATTCAGAGAGGCGGATATTATTTACATGAGAAATCGAAACACATATTATACTAATTAAAAAAATCCACTAGTTATCTTCTAATTAATTACTGTATGGCAGATATTGCAATTTGTGATCTGTAGCCGGTGAGTTCGCAAGGCGTATCCACTAGGAATAAATTTTCTGTTTTATTAGGGTCGTTATCACCGTATTATGTTCGTCAAGCAAGGGATGATCTTGTAGTGTAGTTTCCACAGGAAAGAGAAGTAATAGTTTTCTCACCTTCGCACAACGATTTCTGCCGGTAGTCCTTTGATACCCGTCAGAATCAGACATTGGTCATTCCAAGCACATATTGCTTCCATGAGATGAAGCGAAGTGGGCGTTGATCTTTCTTCGTACCTGATGTCCAGAAGAGCCATCGCGCGGTGTAATCCTGCCCAACGACCCACCGCTCTATGGCTGCCTCGCTCAGGCTGTTGCCGCTTGTTAAACATTTAAACTCCATTCTCGTTGGATCTCTGCCCCCAACTTTAGCCAACACCGTTTCTTCCTATCACCAACACCATAGCATTTCTCCATTTGCTGCTATCTTTGCGTAAGCTAATCACTCATGCATATGCAACAAATAATGTCATACCCTCCCCAACAGCGCTTCTCATTGCGTGGTCGAAGGCTTTGTGACGTTGCTGATTCAAGTACTCTTTGTGTGCAGGGTGGTCATTTTTAGATATAGAATGAAGTAGCAAGATATTACGATACTGAAGACGGAGCAATAATAGAAATAATAGAAAACGTTCGAGTTGCCGCGAATCGAAGCGATAGTCGTAGATAGATCACAGGAATGCGAGGGAATAAGGAAAAGGCGAAGGCAAATGAGCTTGTAATATGTTGAGAATTCTGCCGATTTCTTCTTTTGTGTTCACTAACCGGTAACGAAATTGCCTTCTAATGCATTCCAACCCAGTGGCCCAAAAGGAACGTGTACGGCGGATTAGGGAGCAGGGGGGGGGGGGGGGGGCGCATAAAAGCAGCAACAGTGCAGGTGCATCGTCGCGGTACATAATTGGATCGATATAAGATGGAATAAATATTTTAGCCTAATCGCTTGATACGAACACAGAAGGCGGTGCTTCACTCAAGAGTTTTGCTATACTTGCCCTTCTACATGTCTTAAGTTTGGCCTCTCTTTACGTTTCTGCATAGGTTGTGTATAAACGACTGAGTGAAGCGGGTATCGTGTAGCCAGTTAAATTGCCTTAAGGGTCTGAAATTTTAACTGTGTTACTCTAAGCGTACTTCGTGAGGTTGGCGTGCTGCGGAACACCGCGATTTTTCCGTAGGCTTGTAGGAACCATTCACCTTCTAACCCACAATCACCTAGTGTATACCACTCACATTAAACGACTTCCTAACTGTAAGAAGCGCGTCTACCACTCAGCTAGGTTGTCCTCGAGCGCTTCTCGTTGGACGGCATACAAGGCGGCTTCTAACGAGTAGACTCAAGCGTTAAAATTAGCCAAACGTAGTATTTTTACCGTTACTCTTCCATCCATTCTCAAAACTAGCCCTGCAAAACTAGCGAATTCTGATATCAGAATCAGAATCGAATGCTTTAGTTTTCTTAAATTTTTGCAAGGAAGGTAGAGAAGCTAAACATACAGCAATACCTGCCAGATGCCTCTGAACCTGGTTAGAAAAAAAAAATATTTTACAAACATTGTAAGAAGTTCGCAGCATGTGGCAAGTGCCTTTTATACAGCAAGAAAAGTGGTATATTCAAAATTCATTTTAAGAAATTTATACACTACCAAACAATAGAACTGGTAGAACTTCGTATACACAGTATTAAAGTCAATTTAACAATATTTGTTGCAAGAAAAAAATACATACATTACAAGGAGAAAAGTTTATATTAATTGGATAAAGTGAAAGTGGATGCATTGGTTAGCAATACGTTCTTTAGCTGTTTCTCAAAGCGGTTTGGATTAATTTCGAAGTCCAGATCTCTTTAGAGTTTATGAAGAAGCGACGTTGTCTGATATATCATGGATTGTTTTCTATAATTAGTCCTTGTTATTGGCACGTGTCGTTTTTGCTCTCTTAAGTAGAGAGACGATTTATCATTGCTGCTGTTTATGTGTAATTTTTCATGATGGACAAATCGAAATAGCTTGGAATAAAATATGTTGGTCAGCTTTTAGCATATCATGTTTTAAAAATAAAGGTGGTGTTCTGATAATCCGCGGGCTCCCTTTGTAGCGTTTGTAGCAGCGAAGTAATCGTTCTTGCAATGCCAATAATTTATTGTAACTGTGTTGTCGTTTCCGATACTGAATTTACAGAGCATGATTTGGAGTAAAACAGTGCATAATACATTATTTCATCAACGACACAGGGATGAAAGTGGCGCACATTTGTACAAACACCTCACACACTTTGCAAGTTCTGTTGCTAAACTATAGATATGAGCATTCCAAGGTGGGTGTTTTGAAATATTATGCCAATAAACTATTTTGGGCTGACTCTAGTAATAGACTCCCCTTCAAATGTAATTTGAACTAGTTTTTAATCATTTTATGAAATGTATGAAACAGGATGTATGTGGTCTTTTCTGCATTCAAGTGCATCTGATTCACCCTTAGGCAGCATGAAAGAGCCGACAAATAATGGTTTACATTTGTTCTGAGTGTTTGTAGCTCTTTCGATGCGAAGAACACGTGTGTGTCGCCTGCATACATGATTATTTCAGAGTAATCAGGAGTATTTACTAAATTATTTCTATAAATCAAAAAGAGATGTGGTCCTAGTACCGATCCTTGTGGAATACCTTGTGTTAACGTTAGTTTGGAAGAAGTTATAATAATTACTTTTTACATGCAAACAATTTTTAAGTAATTATCAGCCAACTTTTGCGCCATGCCTCTTATACTATACCCTGACAATTTATTAAACAATATTTCATGATGAATATAGTTTCCAAGAACAAACCAAGCATGTCATCATCATCATCAGCCTGGTTACGCCCACTGCAGGGCAAAGGCCTCTCCCATACTTCTCCAACTGCCCCGGTCATGTACTAATTGTGGCCATGTTGACCCTCCAAACTTCCTAATCTCATCTGCCCACCTAACTTTCTGTCGCCCCCTGCTACGCTTCCCTTCCCTCGGAATCCAGTCCGTAACCCTTAATGACCATCGGTTGTCTTCCCTCCTCATTACATGTCCTGCCCATGCCCATTTCTTTTTCTTGATTTCAACTAAGATGTCATTAATGCGCGTTTGTTCCCTCACCCAATCTGCTCTTTTCTTATCCCTTAATGTTACACCTATCATTCTTCTTTCCATAGCTCGTTGCGTCGTCCTCAAGCATGTACTTTCTGTTTTTAATAATAATTATTATTTTATCTTTAATAAACGTCAAAGCTTGTTCCGTTAATTTATACCTCTGAAAGCCATACTGGCTCTTTCTTAATACGTTGTTCTTATTTATGAAAGATATTAATCTATCATGTATGATGCTTTTAAATATCTTGGATACAGTGGGTAGGACTGTCACCGGTCGATAATTTGTAAGCATATTCCTTCTACCGCTTTTATAGATGAGTGTCACTCTTGCTATATTTAACGCTTGTGGAATGATACCTGTTCTCAAAGTAAAGCTAATAATTTGGAGAAGCACTTTGCATATAATGGTGAAATATACTTAATTTCCTACTGCACCTATCTCATCGATACCAGCTGCCGCATTGTTGCGGGGTCAGTCGGTTGTAAGAAAACAAAATATTTTATCGGAACGATATGACTGGAGAATTTATACACGCATCTTCAATGTCAACTGGATATGCGCCCGAGCTGATAAAGAAGTCATTCCTGCCGTCCGCCAAAGCCTGACTATTTAGGATTGAACCATCTAAAGCAGCTTTGGTGACTTCATTACACCTTTGTTTGCTTTTGCGAGTCAGAGTGTTAGCCACCTCCCAAACCTTTTTATGATTTTCAAGTATTTCAAAAAATGTTTTGGAAATATTCTTTTTTTGCTCTCCTTAGATCGAAAGTCAGAGTGTTTCTATAGTTTCTATATTTGACAAATAATTCTGAATTTCGTGACTGTACGAGTGTTCAGCCACGAAATCGTACAGCTTTAGGTATTTTGGCTTTTTCCGCGTTGTGTCTTCCCGGAGTCTGATGGTGTCCAGTGCCCGTCATAGAAAAGCAGAGTAAAAGAAAACATAGCGTTACCTGTTATAGTGGCAATGCAGCCCCCGTTGCACTTACCACTTGTAACTTGGAGCCTGGTGCGCTAACCTTTAGCAACCAACCGCTATAGAGTTGCACCGATGACGGTGGCGACCGGATACACCGAAGACAGTCGGAGGCACTGGAAACGATGGAGACACTCGAAACTCTAGGGGCATCCACGTTTTGAAATCAGGCCAGCAGGAGCGGCTGCACGAGCAGACTGAGACTCCGATGTATACTTTTCGATGGTCGCGCCTGTCTATACTTCTCTGGCACATATGATGAGTAGATGCTGTGTGTGGGGAGCGTTGATTCTACATGTTTCCGCGGCTGCCCGCCACCCGCAGCTATAACGAATTACTCTATAGATATTCGGTGTATGGCTGCTGTTGTTCATTGATTGAATGGTTGGGTTGAACGTTTGAAGACTATGTAAAGAAGGGCTCAGAAGTAATATTGTCCACATGTGAGTTTTCAGCATGGGCGTAAAACTTCTTGTACAGTGGCGTTTTACTATGGCATGCCGCCACCTCTGCTAGCAATCCTGCCCCCGACCTTGTCTTCAGCAGCAGAAGACCGTATAGTTCGCTGACAGCATGGCTATTGAGACAGATTCATTCGTTTGAGCGATCACACTTCTAGTAGTTAACGGGATGTTCGCTCATAGCCCCGGATATACTGTGATTTTCCTGCTCACTTTTCGTGCGCATAACGAGCTACTAGATGTTGTTCTGAGCTGTGTTAGAAATGCAGGCATAGTTCTCTGTGCGAAGAAGTGTCGTACCGGTGAGTGGAAAACCCTAATGCTCGTGCACCTCGTTGACAAAGGTGGCTTAGGGGCCGATCCGAACATGACAGCGGCCGTTAAAGCTTTCAAACCACCTTGCTCCGATATCAAGCAAAGCTTGTGAGCTGCGTTGGAGCGCCAGTGTAGTGTGGCCCTGGTTTCGATATCGCAGCGAGCAGGCCGATGCCGTAGAAAAAGCGTGCTTCTGTTTCTTGCACTATCTGCCACGACATCGCTGCGATTCTTTGGCGGCAGGGCATGTGCTACAACTATCTTTTTTGTAGGCCAATAACCGCCCATAATACCTTTTTACCTGCATGAGACTAGGTAATGCAGGTCGCCGCATAGGTGATAGACAGCTCTCGGGGGGAAACATCTTTGAAACTTGGCGATAGCACATCCACAAGGCCACAAGAGCCCTACTACTCCTTCTGAAGGGGACGGGGCTGTAAGACGGTAAGACCACCTGTAACTGTCAGCGAACATTCCTTTGCGAGTTGGTTCACAATGACTGCCTCTTTCTGTCATTTTTTTATTTGTCTTTTATTTTCTTTGATATTTTCCCTGCTTCCCCTTCCACAAGTGTAGCGTAGCCGATCGGACACGGCATTGGTTTACTTCGCAGCCTTTCCTTAATTTTTTATTCTGTATCTGGTTTTACCTGCATGCACGTTGGGCTTGAAAGGCGCAGCTTTTGTTGTCAACAGCTGCAAGATTTCGCATGGGAACGTTCACAGTATGACACCCTTCTTTATGTAAGACATATATGTGGCAGCACCAGTTTATGCAGCTAGTCAGGTGGCAAACAAGGTTTTGTGAACGGTTTCTGTTAAAAAAACGTTTTTTCGGTTGCTTTCCGGTTCCGACAGTTTATTATTGTACGTAAGATTACTATCCTACCTGCCCTCCCCCCTCTCTATTACAAAGCGGATTTGATGGACAAGGAATTTAGATATAGTGCATTGTGGCAAGATCTTTTTTTTTACCAGCCCAACATGAAAATATGGTGTTCACTAACTGTCCTGTAATAGAAAAGCGCGAAATATGTGCCACGAAATTTCGACCCTAAAGTTACGGAGCTGTACACAACTAGCAAGCAGCAATTGTTCCTTCATTGAAAGATCAGAATAGTCGATCATCGCAGTGGAAGGTACAATGAGTGCTTCGCCGCTTTGGACTGGATAGAGCCCTATAGGTTGCGTTTGAGACTGCACGCCGCTTATAGGACACGTGCGGGCGCACGATTGTGCTTTTGATGGGCCTACGCCAGCTGAAGGACAATCGAGGGCTGATTGAGCTGGTACATTTTTGGAACCTAGCAGCAACGCACATGGGACGAAGCACGGTGGAACGCAAGACGTGCGGCATTACTTTTTACAGGGCAAAAAAGAAAGCGCTGCATTAACACCAGGTTAAGCGAGCATCAATGATCGTCCAGCGAAAAGCCCCTTTTACGCTTCCTGGCTTCACACTGTTTGAGAAAACCAACTTTTGTACTGCAGTAAGAATAAGCTTGCGTGGCTAGCCATTGAGCTGTACAATACATGAAAACGAATGCAGGCGCGATTGCACCAGAACATCAATAATTTTGCATGACGCTGACATTTTGTATATTGATAAATGATTAGCGGGCTTTTATATGTTTGTTTCGCATTTCTTGGCGAATGCGGTTTGTTTCTGTATGTTTATTATATGCCTTCAGAATGAAACTGGGCGCATGTGTTGCCTTTCACCGTCTTTCGCCCCCTGTGCGGTGCTACTATAGGTTCCCAATGCGTCAGCGGTATGCAGTGTCAGACTATGCTGTATCGTCTGTGGCTAGCCGTAGCCTTTACCAACTCTTATGACTTCCTTAGTAGAATGGCCAACAGCCCCATCTGCGACACATGCAGTTGTGAAGAGACACTCGCAGACATTATCTGTGTCTGTCCGCGCTGTAGTGCCGAGAGGCAAGTGATGAGCAGAGTGATAGACCAATTGGGCAATCGTCCACAATCAGAACTAAAAGCTCTAGGCTAGTGCTCCCAAAGAACATCCGCGCAGAATACCTTATTCGCGTTACTAATGTTCTTGTGGTCTACGGGCCTTCACGATAGACTTTAAGAAGGCCGCCCCCTACTGCTCTATAGTGTATGCGCTTTGTTTGTGCTCGTCTCTCTCTCTCTCTCTCCCGTTCGCTCTCTTTCTTTTTTATCGCCCTGCTCATTTTCCCCGTTCAGGGTAGCCAACCGGAACTACCTCTGGTTAACCTACCTGCCTTTCTATGCATCCTCTCCCCCTCTCTCATGTCTAGTTCACACACATCCTTGTGAAACGGAGTACGGTAACAGTCAAGGGCCAAACGGAACGTTTCGTCGTAACGCTGAAGGGTGGTGCAGTAGAAAGATGGGCGAGTTGGAAAGCATGCATTCTTATTAATCAGCGCGAAAACAATGGAAGACACAGAGTTGCAAGGATACAGTGCTCGCCCTGTGTCCTTCTAACTCTGCGTCTTCCGTTGTTCTCGCGCTGATTAATATGAAGGGCGGTGCTTGCGCTTAAGTCATGTTGCACAACACACCTCACGCACGCAGCAGGAAAGAGCAACAATGTTTGCATTGTTTTGGCGCTGCCAGATTTTTACTTCTTTCTCACATGAGCGCACGGGTGATTCTGAAGTCGCATGAGTGTGGTACATCGCCGAAGCAAAAATGAGCATTATGCGCACGGGCAGTTGTTGAAGAATAAACAATTTGTGTGAATATATTTTGAGGGCCGTAAGTAACGGCAATGAAAGGTCTACCTCACAATTCTTTTATGATAGTACCAGTGCGGCAAGTTATTGCGCGCAGGTATAATAATGCGGTGTTTGTGAGGAACATGCGGCCCAATGGGTTTTTGAAATCAGCTGTGGTCTTCAAACATGACCTAGCTAGAGGTGCAGTATCCTTGTCCTTGGGGATGCTCTGCGCGTACGACGTCATATACTACACAAAACATAGCATGTGCAGTCGCCCACAAAGGCTTACGCGACACGGGATTTGCGAAAAAGCTGGATACCTGCGAAGCCTGAGCCCATAATCTCGAATTCAGAGTTTCAGAGTTCAGAGTTTCAGAGTTTTTGAGACCTACATAGTCTTATTCATTAAATTGACAGCAGGGGTTTACATTTGTCGAGGAATGCGTGTCCCGTATACTTTTCTGGGCGTCTATGCATCTTTCCGGCGACAATACACAAGCAGGACAGTAGATGCTTGCACAAGCGTCAAGTCTCGGTCAGTCATCAAGCGTCACAGCAGGTGCGAAGCCGTCGTGGTACAGCTCAATGGCAGTCTACAAATCTCAGCTTGATTTCAACACAGCTACGTTTCGCGCATAACTCAGCACACTCATGGCACAGAACAATGCCTGACGTGCCAGTAAGACAGCGCACAAATGGCGTATAACTCGGTTATTCCCGGTATGTCTGCGTCTCAGGTCCTTCGCTGGCAGGCAACGGTATCACACCGGGCTTTGGTTGAATCTGCCAATATGGACGCACAAGCCAGACAGTTGGAGATCACTAGGACTAGCACCAGTTGGCACAGCGATGACGGCGAGCCTCAAATCATGACCTTCTTGACACCGTCGATGGCTCGCAGATCCTTGGAGTGCTCGCCGAGAAGCCAGTAAGTGTGCATCACGCCTTTGCCCTGCGTGAATTGACGTGCGATGAGGGCGCTGTCAACACACGAAAACAGTAAGCGGAATAGGCGTGCTTATGTTTTCTGAGAAGGAGCTGAATATAGTAAAAAGAAAACAGTGAACTACGCGCAATAATTTCTTCTTAACGGAGCAGCTCCTACGTATGCATGTCTGTCCTTTTGTGGAGGGATTTTATATTATAAATAAGCGACTGTTCAGATGCAGATCTTTCTTCAACCCTACAACTATACTGTGCTCGGGGTGACTAAAGTCTTGTCGTCCTGGTGATTACCATCATTAACCGGTGCTTCCAGCTGCTTGACTTCTTGGCAGTTTTCTCCTTAAATAGCCTGGTGTCAATTATGTACTGACTATCAGGTGCCCTCGAATAGCGCATAATTTATCATTAATTGACTTCGTCACTGTTGCGTGTTCGTCATTCAAAAGGGCTAGCACGATGCAGTGGTGTTTACAGCTATGGAATGTTCCTTTATTACGGGACCTCTTCAGCAGTGCTTCTCGATAGTAGTTACTGTCGCCAGGCTCACCGACGCGACTGACGTGTGCCATAGTAATATTCCAGATGCAGCCATTTATGCAAGACAGCTTCTAAGCTCTCTACTATATCATATAAACTTATGAGCATCTACGCACTTGGAGGCGTGAAAAATAGGGTAGGTGTTGTCTAATAAGTGTTCAAATTTTACTTTCGTTTCATGTAACCGTTCCTAATTACGTAGAACACAATATTGTGGTTGTGCCTGCCGCCACTGTTATGCGCATTTTATATAAGCAGAAGATTCGAGAAAATTAACCAACGCACTTTACGGCCAATAGCAAGGAACGATTACATATGCGGTTGTGACCTTCCTTATCTTGACATTCTTCTAGCCACCACAATTCCTACACAACTCAACTCACTGCAAAAAAAAAAAAAAAAAAAAAAAATCCCGTAGAAATAGTCTCACCATGGCTGTCGGCGCTAACGCGATTAGCATTCAAGCAATACAGCGACACTGTGTATTGCTAAATACACCATTACTTACAATCTGTAGTGGTCAGATAGAGATTTCTATTGCTTCTGGTTCGTTGCCACTTGCATATATGAGGTGCACGTATGAGCTGGATGGTGAAGTGTGATGCACATTTAAAAGTTTAAATTCAGTAATTCCCCTAACGAACACATCCTGCTCGAACAAGTCCTCGTTGGAGCAGCTTCAGCGTAGCGTCGTTTCCGTTCTTCTATAGCTCGGCAGCCCTTTCACGTGGCATCTCCTAACTGCAAGGGAGAACCTGTTACCGGTTCGATAAATAGTCGCGATTGGCGTCGTAGCGGGGGAAACGTGCAGCTATCGTATTTTGTATTAGGTGACGTTACGCATGTGCTCGGCGGGGGAGTGGGAAGTTTCAGAGCCTAGATAACAGGCAGCAGCAGCAAGCCAAAGTTGGGGAAGTAGGTTGAGAATGCTAATCGCATTAATATTGACACCGAACTTTGGTTGAGAACATAATAGTCCTCGCTGAATTCCGCATGTTCATTGCCGCAAGGACGTCGACGGACACACCTAAAGATTGCCACTTGAGTGGCCACCTATCCGAAAGAAAACCGACAACCTTTTAAACAACAAAAGTTATTGCTGCCGTCAAATCTCTCGATTAACTTAATTGAACAAGGAAGCACCTCGTGCCTTTTAATTCTGATCGGCGCCAATAAGGTCGCGCAATTAACCTGGAGACTGCACAGGACACGTGCAAAGAATTACTGCCATGGCGGGATATTTTTCGTCTTTCTTTTTCTTTTTGTGTAGAAACGCGAACTAGGATGAGTCGTTGATCACTGTCAGCCAGCGCAAAGATGCTTAACTCCTACTTGCACGTTCCTATACTGTTAAATAATTCGAATAATGTGCCCTTGCCTACTATACCTACGAAAATCACGTTAATCGAATACTGAATCTCCTACGACTGCCTCAAGAGTATAGTAACTAAATGGACGGAATTTATTTTGAAATTACCGGGCTGCATGCGAAAATGGCTTCATTCACCAAAAAAAAAGAAGAAAACATTGAACCTCGTGTTAATCACACACCTTTATCTCAATGCCCCCTCGTGGTTCCAAGTGAAATGTTCCGAACCTCTCAAGGACCACCCTGGTATCGGGGCTGACGTGAATGCGGAGCGCTGTAAGAAAGCAAGAGTGAGGCATGCACGAGGCCAGCTTGTGTCA